>NW_022639641.1:265642-313408 GCF_010583005.1 Odontomachus brunneus
ATATATATATATATATACATATATATATGTGTGTGTGTATACACACATACATACATACATATACACACACACACACACACATATATATATACAAACACACACCGTCTTCTTCTCTATTTTTTTCTCTTTATAATTCCCTCTTTACGTATATTTTTATTTCAACGTGGCAAACACACAGGGTTTAATTTGGTCGACAATTACCTCTCGCCAAACAACACCACGTCGTCGCTCCTCCATCGGGCTCGTCGAGAAGCCGCCCCTTCTACTCCGTTCTCAGCCGTCGAGAGCCGGCTGCCTCCATCAGGTCGTTGGACGTCGCCGGGCGTAGAGAGACTATCACATCGTGTCCTATATCACACATCACATTACAATACAGCGTGTTACAATCTCTGCGGCGCGTTTCTATCGGTTTTTGCGCTTCGTTTTCGTTCCGTTCTTTCCGGGCTAATGCGGCGACGACCGACGACGATGACGACCGACTTATGCGTGTGTTTCTCGTATTTTTTTTTCCGTTTTCTACCACGCGAGGTCGAGGGGGTAACCCGTGCATCCCGACGTGTCCGCTTTTTTTTCCGTTCTACATTTTATACTTTTGCGGATTCCTAACTCCTCCCGATGATCCCGATCGGCGGTTCACGATCTCCGTGCCGAGGGAGGACTAGGTGTTTTGTTTTGGTCTTTTTTTTTCGCAAAGCGAGAGGTTTTGCGTCGACGTGTCCGAGGCATAATCTCAGCGAGTATAGAGCTTACAGATCGGGTCTCTGAAGCTTTTTCTCATCTCGTCGTGCTTCTCAGTCTGCGTGTGTCCCGAACCGGTTGTAACTCGGGCTGCGTGATTCTACAGACGGCGACTTGCGTACACTTGCGACGGCAACAGCGGCGGCGACAGCGAAGACGGCGAGGACGGCGACGGGGCGGCGGCGGCGGCGGCGACGGCGGTGGCGGCGGCAAGGGCGAACTGCGACGAGGACGTAGGCGACGACGACGAAGTCGACGACGACGAAGACGACGACGAGGACGACGACGAAGACGAGCCGCACAACCGCAGCGGAATCTCGCACGTCCGTTATTGAGATTATCATTATTATGGGCTACAAGCGAGAGCAAGAGAAAGGCTGCGACCTGGTACCAGACCTTTCTCGATTATCCCGCCTCGTTATCATCCCGACGATTAGTCCGGTACCGATATTATACCGTAAAGAATCTTCGAGAGAGTACTTGCGATACGTAGCGCGTATCGATGTATATTTATATGTATACGTACATATATGAATATCCGACGGGGTTTCTCCGTGTGCAAGTGCACTCCATGCACCGGGCTGTTATTTTCCGCACGACGTGTGTGTATGTACGTATACGTGACAGTCTCACACGCGTGTACTATACGTACGCGCACGCAACTCGCGCGTTTCCCCGCGCTATCCGCTCTAACCAACAACGAGCGTCGAGTCTCGCCGATTACGCAAGTCTACGGCGTATCGGGGTGGTCGGGGGTGCTTTCGACAGCGGCGTGTACACGCTCGGGGTATCGAGAGGGAAAACAGAGGATGCCCTCGAAGAAAAATAAAGAAAAAAAACAGAGAGAGAGACGAGAGAGGTTTTTCAGCTTCGATGAAGAAAGATCCGTCCCAGAACCAACGACAGTAAATCTGCGCGGGAGAACTCGGGGACATCCAGGCAGGATGTTGTATATTTTCTTGGTCTCTTTCGCTGCATCACGTTGGCTCTGAGACACGATGTGTTCTCGCCGACGATCATGCTCCGTGGTCTCGGCCGAATGGTACTGTTTGCGTGATACGTAAAAAGAAAGGTGTGGTGAAGCTAATCCGGCGTTGGAAAAGCGGGATATCCGACGTTCTCCCTCTCTCTTTCTCTCTCTCTCGCATCTGGTGCACCGATCAAACTCGCAAATCCGGCGACAAGAGCCGATTAGAGAAACGGTTCGACCTTACTCCCGCGCCGACTCTTGTTAGCTTATTTTTATGCAGAATACCATTGGCGGATTCAATCTTTTTCCCGGATTCCCGGAATGAAGTTACGACTTATTTATCGGACAGGAGGAGTCTGTGCTCACCATATCACAGTATGGAGAGATGATCGAGTGTGTGCCCTGTGGTTCTCTTTCTCTCTCTCTACACGTTCGTGTTCCGTAGTTCACCGGCAATTTGGCTTGCGGGTGATATCTCTGACGACACTCTGGCGGTGTGTCTCTGTTTAAGTAACATTGAGGGGGAGGGCTCTTTCGCACACTGCGACACACTACGCATCATTAGGCGACAGTGTATACGTGGGCCGTGGGCCGCCCTGTTTGCCGTTGGTCGGGTAGAAAAGCGGAGTCTGGAGAGCGGGTCCGAATCCGATTCTGTAGACCCTTCAACCTCCGAATCTGCAAGTTTGACTGGCACATAACAACAAGCATTACCATGTTACATACTGACAGAGATCAGGTGTATGAGAAGATACAGAGAATATAACATTGACTGTTCGTGATCTATTTACACATCGCTTTCCGTTATCATTCGGCCGGCTATACTTCCGGAAGTGGCGGTACTGTAACTTTGACTGCGATTGTCAAAGTTTATGCAAAGTTATCTTGCGTAATAACAACCGCATTACTATACGGAGATATGTTATTTCGGCGGAATCGTGGCGAATCGCACACTCCCTGTCTGCTTATAAAATAGAACGTGAACTCAACTGAAAAGAAACGCGAATATCTTGAGAGAATTGTGCTTAACGGTAAAATTGAGATCTTATAAAATTAAGGTTTCCTCGATTCTTCTCAACGTTGAGTTCCGACCAGTAAAAACGAATCAATCGTCCTCGGGAAATGAACTCGGGCTATACAAGAGAGCCAGCCAGAAAAAGGTGGGTGGTGAATGCTCAGTTACAATTCAAGGAGATGTCGTTCGCACGTGTTTTGAGGTTTATTAAAAAATAAGAAGTTGCAAAAAACACACACGTAAATAGTGAGTCAGACGTACAAAAACAGGATCTCTCATCTCGTGTATTACTACTAAGGCGAGTAAAAAGAGCGTGTGTAGCAGGCTTGTTCGGAATCCGTCATTTCTTTTCCTGTTCTCTCGTTTTTTAATACGTGTATATATGTATATAGGAATAGAGAATTAGTATTCCACGTCCGTGTATGCGTGATGAAGCGACTTATTCGCGCTATATGCTAGCTCGTGCGCAACCACCTCATCCGCAGTGCCAATTGGTCTGAAAACATCAGTCATACAACGAACGATATCACACAGTGCTCGATGGATCGCGCTAAAGACGGCCCTTAATTCTTTAAGACAAAGATAGAGGATTCTAGAGCCAGTGATCGAAACAACTATAACTTCAGCCAGCTCAATTCCACATGCCGCGGATGCGGTAAGATGACCTTTTCATTTTAACGCACTTGTGGCATTGCAATTTGATCTTTGTGAAACTATAATAATGTTACGACCTCTGTTCTCTTAATTAAAGTTAAAGCAAGCGATTACGAGATAGAAAAGGAAACAAAAAAAGAGAAGTAAGCTCATCGAGAGACACACCTGAGCTTATAACCATCCTAAAAGTGGAAAATTTGTTGAGAGCAATGTTTCAATTTGAAAGCCGTATCGTTTGAAATGTTTGAGACAATGGTGCACGATGAGAGAAATACCTGAGAGAGAAAGAAAAAGCGCATATGATAAAGAATCTTTCAGATTGTGAGAAAGAATCTTTGAAGAACTTGGTCAAATATTTAGAATATATATGCTTCTTCTATTTTCAGATTAATTTCGAATATCCGATTGAGGCGAGATTTGAAGAAAACGACTGCGTCGCTCGAAAGTTCCTTTCTTTACTGATGCGAAACTGACACACAAAGATGTTGCGTTTCTGCAGAACACGCAGGGTGTTCCCGGAAGGACCAAGATGTCCTTTCGATCATACTAATAAGCTGGAAAAAACTGAAGATTATTTCGACATATAATAAAATATCAATTATAAATCATGGATATTTGAGATTGATTATTCAAAAATTTTGTAAGCTAAGTTTTGGAAATGGACACGAAAACTCGTTACAATCCTTATTAATCTAAATTAGGTTCTAATTTAATTGAAGATTCAATTATGAAGATATTTCACATTTGAAACAAAAAAAAATATTAAATGATACCTTTTAAAATATTCAGTGTCCTGAAATCAACTTCAAATTTGTTGGTACACTCGGTGCTTCCGGGACGCCTTGTGCTTGTAAGAGAGTCAAAATTGCCGAAATTGGTCATCGAGCATATATCGCGTGGCCAACTTAAACTTCAATTTTGCGACGGGAGAATCGCAAAATCCAAGAACGAGCGACGCTCGTAAACGCCCGACGAGCGCGAAAATCTGTCACGCTAAAAGTCATGTCATGTGCGCGTTTCGTCCATTTTCTCGACTCTACTGAGAGCAAGGTCCCTGGACATGAAAGACAGGATGTGAGGCTTCGACAGGGGAATTGCGTGATAGAATCGAGAAAGAGAGAAAAAAGGAAAGAACAGTCGACGAGACAGACTTGTGCACATATGAACGGTGGTATAGTCACTGGCAACGCGTGACACTAATTCCCAACGTGTATCGATACAGTGCAATGTCTACTCGAATCGTAACATCTGATCTAACGAAAATTACCAAAGCGTATACGCGCTAAAAATTTAATAACAACCGGCGATACGCATCTGGCTTGCTTTATCGATTAGCTCTACAACTAGGCACTTTCATACTGTACACAAAAACTCACGCGCACTAATGTAAATATTAGTGCTTGAACAATGACGGGAGTCGGTATATAATCTCACAACGTGCGCTCACATAATCAGTGTTACAGATTGAGAAAGATATTGCACACGGTATCATTAACAAAAATACAGGGAATCAATAATTATAGCTCAGGTCGCGCTCGATAGAAAGTTTATCGTAGAACCCCGCCTCAAAATTAATGATTAGAGGCAGGGTAGAAAGTTTCGATAATTTTTGCACACAGGAGAGTGGCAGATCGCAGTGACTCTGTGGCTTGTATTAATAGCCGTTACTTGAAATTTGTCTTATGTGAAACACTCAGATTTGCATTCAGAGTCTAAATCTTTCAGCTAAATCGTATGACATACGCATCGTTACGCTTGCTTGTTACAATCGTCGTGTTCTGTTGAAAAAGAACTCACATCTAACTCTAAATTTAGATCTGAGAATTTTATTTGAAACAAGTTTCAAGTAACAATCATTAACATGGACCTGTAAAGAAAGCAACAGCAGCGAATACGACGCCGCACGCGTTTGGATCGAACGATCTCTCAACGGGGCGTTTCGCTATTTTCTTTCCCTCTTTTTCTTTTTTGTTTTCTTGAGCGAGCGCGAAAGAGAAACGCGCGCAGGAAGCCAGCGAAAAGGAAGCGCGCGTCCGATACAAAATGGTATCCGATACAAAAATTTCGGGGTGCAAAATGGGACAGGCAGGATTATTGTGGATAAACGATGGTGGTGATGGTGATTGTAGTGGTGGTAGTAGTGGTAGTGGTGGTGGTGATGGTGGTGGTGATGATGATGATGATGATGATGATGATGATGGTTTATGTTGTTGCTAACTGCTGGCGAAAGGGGTAACGGCGAGAAGAAAAAGAGCGGTCGGTGTGATGTAATTAAAGAAACACGCAACACACGTCGTTTTTTGTGAATTTCACAAGTACATTGTTATTACACAGTTCTCTTAATATCCATTATCATTAATATTAGCATCATTGTGGTTATTATTCATATAATTCTTAATCCGAAAACACGACGGTTCTCAGCGAAAAAAAAAGAAGAGACGTAGAGGGAAGGTAAGAGAAAAAAAAACCGCTTACAAGTGTCTACGCTCGAAAAAAAAACGAAAGTGCGATTATTACAGGCTACAACTCGGACATAATTAACGACGATTATTACTGTCTCTCTTGTCATGTCAGATAATCTATTATCTTTCCTTTCATTTGTTTGTTTTTCCTTCCTTACGTCGGAGTTAATTCTACGTTAATAAAATGATTACGGTGCTATATACCCTAACGATAAATGGTCGCACGGCCCACTTAAGTTTCCCATACGCAATCGACGCATTCTGCGGATCCAAGTTCGATTATAATTACTTTTTATTCCCCGTAACGTTGAGGTAATGTGTGAAAACGATATTTTTAAACGGTAGAACCCGCACGCTTGATACCTCCCACCCTTTCGCTTCCTCGTTCGAGGATGAAGAATTTCGATAAAAGCTACTTTTGTTAAGCACGAACTACATTCCTCTAGGTTCCGTCGCGAATATGTTAAACATACAAGGTTTGCAATTATCTCATCATGCCCATAATAGATCAATCGTGTTCGCGTAACGATACTGACTATGTATTTGTAAACGTATTGGTATGTGCATGAAAAAAACACGCTTACGTCAGTGCTAAGAATACATAGTCATAACAGTGCATATTGAAAAAATATGCTGAATAATTCCTCTCACTATGAAAGTACATAGTTGTATGTTTTTACATATTAACAGAATACTATACATACATATATATATATATATATATATATATATATATATATATATATATATATATATATATATATATTATATATCTAATATATATGTTATATATATTAGAATGTAATCAATATGTGTACAAATACATTTTCAAGTTCGCGAATATATAATTTTCCCGTAGTATTCATACATCCGTGTCAAGAGTGTTAATGAAATATTGCTCGTCGCGACGACACAAACGCGTCTCATAATTCGTCAGTGCGTCAAATTCAAGATACAATATCACTCGCTCGAAGGGCGCGTATTCCGCATTTCTCATCTTCCCTCGCGGAAAGGGTCGCGTCGCGTTTATTCGCTGGTGAAGATCTACTAGAGAGAGAAACAGTGTCATGATCGAGACACGCGAACGAAATCGCGACGCATCTCTAGTGAATTCGCATTTCGCAATTTCTCGATTGCATGCACTTTACTGACGACATTTCGATGCACCGTCGCGAGAGTGTCCGCGCTACTTCTCCCGACGAGATACATCGTTTCGACCTAATGATAAGCGAAGATAGAAGGGAGAGGACGCCGCGTTTCTCTCTCTCTCTTCCTCTCTCTCTCTCTCTGTTGTGCGGCATCGCGTCCACGTGCATCGCGCGGAGAGATGACGGAGTCAATCAGCGATATTATATCTGAATTATTTTTTTCCTTTTCCTATATAATGAACACGCCGTATGGCGATATCGGTGTATATACGTGTGTGTATATATGTGTGGTGTATCGATCATTCATCGAGAGCGACTCCCGCAGGGAGATGCGACGTGTACGCGGAGGGAGCGCGTATCGATTGTTGCGCAGCGACGAGAAGCGGGGTGCGTCATCGTCACAAAAAACCGAAAGCACCATTCGATTAGGTGTGTATTATGTGTGTTTATTTTCCGAATGGTGATGGCGCGTTATCGCAAGAGAATATGGCTTCACCAGAGAAAACTCGTCGATCCCGGACAAAATCAAAAAGAAAAATAAAGACATTACGAAACAGACATATGTATATATATATATATATGTATGTATATATATATACACACACACACATATAATCCACGTGATTCCGAGAGACGGCAAAAACATTAATATATATGAGAAATATCGAGGATCGAGGAGTTTTCGCGGCGAAGCTATACGTATATATTATCGAGTCCTTACGACGAGGATAATCCTAACTCTCTGATTTTACACAAGTGTATGAAGTGGGGAGGGATAAAGAGGAAGAGATCAATGAGAATCTCGAGGAGAAGAGGAAGATCGGGGAGAAGGGGTGGGGGGAGTTTGGGTAATTCTGGAAATAAAATTTTTCACTGTGACTTGACGGTTGAGACTTTTGTGTGTTCTGCGATGTACTTTTCATTCTCCGTTATTATTTTTTTTCCGTAATAGAGAGCGCACTGCGGGTGGCATTCGTTCGCATAGAGCGGGCGGCAGATCTTCGCGCGTGCAGATCAACAGACGGCCAAGAGTATCTCGGTTCCGAGGCTTCCTGCTAGCCGACAGATAGACGACCCGACCGACGAACAATAGATCCGACCGATCCGAGCCCGACGCGACGATTTAGTATGGTGCGAACCGGCGCGACGGCGATGGGCCTCGTAATCCCGGTCTGGTAACCAAAATTAAGCCACGTCAGTCACACGAGATCGATAGGTGCACGTTTAAAGCACGGGCAATTACAGATTAAATATGTAAAGATGTTCTATATATACATATACATATTTAAGTAATAAGAGAGGGAAAACTGAAGGGGGAGAGAGAGAGAGAGATAGAGAGAGAAAAAGAAAGAGAGAGAAAAAGAGATAGCACGTAGAGGTTGAAAGATTGCGAGTAGAATAAAGTGAGATTTTTCAGAAAAGAAAAAATAAAGGTAAAGGGATGGATATACAGCAGCTCGGAGAATACCTCGTTTTCATCGCTAACTTGTCGTTAATTCGTTCGTTTCACAGTAAGTGGGATAATCGCGCAAACTCAGACTTCAGAATGTTTCTTTCTTAAGGTTTTTCTTTACGAGCACTCTTCTTTACGAAACGCCATATCTCTCAGATGTGTATACTATTCTTTATGAAACGCTAGATCTCGGATCTGTATATATACTATTTTAACTGTTTCTAATATTCGTCTTAGCGACAAACAACGCGACAGTTTCCCGCGAATACAGTCTTCGATGTCAGTACACACGTTATCCTACTTGGCCGATATCGTTAATTTCTCTTTTTTGTCTGATAATCGTAACATAAAGAAGAGAGCGGATTCTATTAGTTCTACATGTACATGTATACAAGTGCTCTATACACACGTATTGCGTATGCATAATATTATGTACGTGCACATGTAGAAATAATATTTAAATCGCGGTTCGCATAAGCAAGGATCTTAATTCGGGCATGGTGGTATTTTATATGATCCAGTGTCAGTTTTAACTCTACTTACCTACGTTCCTCAAACGAATCTCGGCTGAAGTCCTCGTACATGCCTCTACTATAACAGCGTTATAATAAATAATCGAATCTACCAATGGTATCAGATCAACATATACCATATACTGGCTCCCTTGTCCAAGGCTTAACTTTGTGAATTAGTCCCTGTATATTTACGTGCAAGGAAATGAGAGATAGAGAGACACGTGTAGAAAAATACAAAGAGAAAAAGAGAGAAAGAGAGAGAGAGAGAAAGAGAGGAAGAGAGAAAGAATCGCGTGCCTCGCCTAATATGACTTTCGAGTTTTGGGAATCAGGACGGAATGTATCGTAGCCGCACAACAGCTATTGTGAGAAACGAGAACCTATCGAAACTGTACGCTGAAGTTGTTACACGTTACGTATCAAAGTTTTGCCGCAGAACTTCCTATTTTTTCTACTACATCGAACCACAACACACATTTACGCGTGCCCAACACCTCGGTTGGTGTATGTGCGCGCGAATAGGGGAGAAATTTCGACTTCTACTGAGGAATGCTGACAAGCGGATCCGGAAGGTCTTGTTCGATGTACGATTAGAAATCGTTCGCAGATTCGCGAGCGCAGAGACGCAACATGGATATTCAGCTATGGTCTATGAGAGAGAGAGTGTGAGTATGAAAGACAGAAAGATAGAGTGGAGTGGAATGGAGCGCAAGCAACTAGTGACTCGCCATATACTCTGTACAAATCGATCGACGATACAAGATCATACTACTAACTTGAGAAGAGTATGGAAGAACGAGGAAAAAGGGGAGCGGGGAGACGGTAGAAAACGTAGGGCGCTAGCTAGTCATATGAGGCAGGCAGCGGTAAGACTGGATTTTTCACCCATGCGACTTGCAAATTACAACGCTTCGCAAAAAACGAGAATCTGTATGTTTGTGGATGGGTGTGGGTGTGTGTGTGCGTGTTTACATTGTATAAGAGCCACTTGCAGCCTAGGCTGGGATTGTATGGGGGTAATAAGGTAACGTGCAACAACAAATTCAAAGTATTTAGAAAAACTGAGAAATTCAATCAATTCTGTTTCTATTTGAACGTTTTGCGAATGGATTTACATACATGAAGAGCTTTGAACCTCGTGAGTAGAAGTCAGCTTCAAGAACCATGGATTTGTGAATTTCGTGGAACGTTTCGTGCAAAGTTTGAATACTTCGCACGCATTAAATTTATTGTCGCGTCATATAGGATTCTGACGTGCAATTTTTGAACCCGAATACTGATCCATATATCATGAAACTTTGAACGTAATTTGAACGGTTTTACACACGTCAACAAAATTTCAACTCTACGTGGGCATAGTAGGTTTTCATCTACTTGCCCAATTATATCGATAATAAAAAGTCGAACAAAACCATGTGTTTAACTCAAAACGCTAGTAAATTAGATTTTACGTTAAATATAATTAAGAAGTATATACATATATGTATATATTATACACATTAGAGAAAGAAAAGAGAGCAAATCGCGCGTTTAACTTTATATCAATATTCAAAATAAAAAAAATAGTAATATATTGTCTGATAATGTCTATTTGAAATATATTTGAAATTACCGACAACAGAAAACTGCGCGAACTAGCATGTTTGCTTTACTGTAAAAGTCTTTGTATGAATTATATATTGGAAAAACAAAAAATCCTCTGCGTCACAAGTCGAATCGATGTCATCATGTAAAAGAAATCTCTATTGCTTAATTGCAATATTATGTATTCGTAAACGTCGACGAAACTGGATTGGAAAGATTGCAAAAGGAAATGCCGATGTATGTACAAACTTACTGTCCAATTCGTCTGGAGAGCTGGTTTCTACTTACGACACGTTTCAAAGACAATCGATTCGAGGCGCCATTCCTGAAAATCGCGCCAGCCCTGTTTCTTTTCTTTTTTATATCTTTTTTTTCTCTTTTGCTTTCTCTATCTACACCGCACGAGAGTTCGTTTTAAAATTGCAGATCGCATCCTGGCTCGCGCGGATCGGTAGTGCGATCACAAGAAATTCTAGTTCGCATTCCTTAGGAACGTTTCTTCATCCCAGGCCTCCGCGCCACTCCCGGTCGAGTGATGTACGTAATAGGGAGCGCTTGAAACACAAAGGATTTATGAGAGACATACAGGCCAATCTCGCAGTTAATGCCATGGAACAAGAGAGTCTATGAACTAGGACATCCCTAGAAGAGCAGTCGACATGTTCAAGGCACAATCAGTCGAGACCCGAGTCGAGGCCCACCGAGGACGCAGAAAGACAAATATGCGGGCTGCTGTGTATTTTTGACGCGCGTTGGTTGCAGCGACAAGAACGAGGCGTGACTACTCGCTAACAAAATTGAGTCAAAGACTTACTCTTGTACGACTTGAACGCTGACCCGGGACTGTCTCTCTAGGGTTGCCCGCGTTCATGGACAAAGATGGTACGCAGCCTGAGGTGCACTGAAATTTAGAATGTACAGAAACGTCCAAGCGTCATATATTAACATTTCACTACGACGGAGTCTTGCACTCATGTGGGCATCGGGTCGACACTCGAACGTGTGCGTTAAAAAAAAAGTACTATTATTTTTCAGAATCTTAAATACAACAAGTAATAATATGCGTAATAAAGCGATAAAAAACGATCATGCTTCGTGTCGCGCAGTAATATCGTTGCAGCACAAGTGTGACTGCAACAGTCTTTTTTACACGCAAAATTTAACTTCCGACAGTAAAAAAAAAAAAGTAAAGTAAGAAAAGAAAAAAGGAAAGGTAAAATAAGATAAAACAGAAACATTAGAGAGTAGTTCGGTAGTTTTCAACGGAAAAAGCAAATAGAAGTCGGAAGTCTTTTGTAACAGTTTTGCATAAACACTGAAAAAGTTCCGCGATCGCGTTAGACAGCCTACCGTAGACTTAAACACTCGCTATTTTGTGGCAAAACTATAAACAAAAAAAATAAATAAATAAATAAACTAAGAAGAGATATACTAATAGAAGGAGACAAGTCAAATCTATATGACGAGAGAAAGAAAGTGTACGATAGACTAGAAACAAATGTCGACGATTCACCGAACCCCAATTCGCATGAGCTGTTAATCCAGCCTGGAACGTTCACAATGTTAAGTCGGACGAATGGGCAGTCGGCTATGCCGGGTACCTACTCACCTGAACCGGCCGTTGTTGCCACTCGGAGGGGGTGATCGGCGGCTGAACATTCCATACTCGTTTCCACGGGAAAAGCCAGTGTCTCGCATGGATCCCATACCTAGAGGAGGCATAGCAGGCATTGGGTCTCGTCTTGGTGGTAGAGGTGGCATTGTCATTGGTGGAAAGTCTAGCCCGCACATGGAAGTTCCCATGTCACAGGGCCCTGTCATACCCGTAAACCGCCTCTCGTAGAGGTCCCTGGTGTCCTCAAAGCCTCTTCTGTCGTAGTAGCTTTCGTAGTCCTGTTGACAAGAGCAAAATCGCGATCGTGAATTAATAGACGGAAGCGTGTCCCGGAGATCGATCACCTATGCCGACCGTTTACGAGCACAAACGACAAACACAGGTGATCTGGAACGATGCATCATGATGATAATGCACTATATAAAGACTTGAGGATAAGAAAACTTACACCAAAGCGGCCACCACCCATGAGACGGTCCCTCAGGAATGGTGGTGGCGGTGGTGGCGGATATGGGTCGCGACCAAACATTCGGTCTCTGTATCCATTCCTATCTGGCCCACCGCCCATCCCACCCTTGGGACATTCCTTCGACCAGTGACCGCCTCGGCCGCAACGGTAGCATTGTTCAGGATCGCCCATCCCTGGCCTCTGTCGCACGCGGCTAGTAGATATCTGCACCTTCATCGGTTGTCCATCGACGATCTGCCCGTTCAGCTCCTTAATAGCGTCATTGACGTCGCCTGTCGCCTCCAGATGAACGAAGCCGTAGTTCCTCACGATGTCACACTCGACGACTGTGCCGTACTTGGCGAACAGCTCTCGCACTTGCGGCGCCTTCGTGTTGTCCGTAAGATTGCCGACAAAGATCTTCGTCGTGGGAGTGTTGGGTCCCTTGCGACTCTTTGCGGCCTCACACTTAATCGGTTGCCCATGGACCATATGTCCATTCAGATTCTGTATCGCATTTCGTCCTGCCTCCTCGTTCTCCATATGCTGTGCGGATAATAACATGCGATCTGCGTTAACACTACCGTCCGATTACGCTCACTCGAAGATCTCGTCTGTGACTAACACATGGCTACTTACCACAAAGCCATAGTTTTTTACCACGTCGCACTCGACAACTTTTCCATACTTCTCGAACAACGGTTTGATGTCGGCATTCGAGGTCTTGTCGGCTAAATTACCGATGAAGATTTTAAATGTGCCAACACTGCTGAAACCCGGCATTTTGTGGCTCGTACAAGAACCTAAATATTATAAAGATGTACGTTTAGTACAGCAACACACACTTCTATTTGTCTCGTTCCATTACCTATCCCTTTACATAATTTAAGTTCATCTTTAACTCTCAATATCATTAATACTTTTTAATTATTACATATATTCATTAAGATATTAATTCTACTTCAATTTGTACACAGTATACAATATTGGACTTGTTTTTTTAGCTGAACTAATGTTACTAGAACTTTGTTCCCTTTCTCTTCAATGTTACATTCTAAAATATCTGTTGATTTTTATATCAGTGAAAAATGTACAGGGAATACATTGTGTGATCTGAAAGATTGGCTGTTCTGAATATTTCTTGTAACTATAAACATTTATTTCTTATATATTTTCCTTTGATATATAAGAAACAACAGATATTTTAGAATGTAACATGAGGTGATTTATTCTATGTAACATTAAGTGATTCATTTTATGTTTTTCACTTAACGTTAGATCCTAAAATACGTTGATTTTTATATCAGAGGGAAATACATAAGGAATAAATTGTGTAGTTGTGTGTACGTATTGGCTGGTCACAATAGGTCTGTTCTTTCTAGCTGAACTATTTGAACTGGTATAGACTAATGCAATAAGTTAAAGTGAAACAAAATATATTTGTATAACTCTAACTTTTTGTACCACTTCAGGCAGTTCAACAAAAAAGTAGACTTAAAATTCCTTACAATAACACAATTTATTCCTTACACGTTTTTCTTTAATATAACTAACTTATAAAAAAACAACAGAGATATTTCAAAATCTAACGTTACGTGACTCATTATATATGCATATCTCACCCCAACAGCAAAAAAATACAAACCAGTTTGGTTAAAAATAACAGACCTATTATCAGAATAAATAAATTGGATATAAGAGTCGCTTATAAATTTACAACACAAGCAACAACACTGTTTTGTCACAAAACAGAATAATCGAACTTCAATCCGAGTAATTTCTAGAGATACACGCGAATTTGTTAGAATTACACTCTTGTCTCGTCACGCGAAATTATTCCCCTCCTAACAAATTCGCCCCCACCATATTGAATCCGCCATAGATTTCTGCGAACGCGCTAGGCGACTGCGTTGTTCCGTTGCTGGAGCAAGACGCGAAGCCGGCACGACGACAACCGGTGAGCGTAAACCCCGACATCATACACGCGCGCGAAATCGATCGAGTTTACTCACGCGTGAACAATGCGAAACTCACTTTCCTGCATCGAGCGTAACGTCAGGCGCTTGAACTCGCTCGAAAAAAAAAACGCCGCGGCTTCTGCATCGCGACACGCGACCCCATTACACCACTAGTATTAATATTTGTTCACCAAGGTCACGCGCGCGCTACGAACACGATCGAAAATTCCGCTCGGCGAACACAATATGCCGATTGTCGCGCGTCCGATTTGCCCTCTCTCTCCTGCTCGATGACGCATCCCGAGATGGCGCCCTTTCGGCAACAAATAGAATAAACGGACGCGATTGTTTAGCTCGACCCTGTACTTCCTTCCTCCATCTTGTTTCGTTGGCGACAGCGATAGTAGTCTATTCGTCGCGCATCTCACGTGAGAAAACGCGTAGCGCGAAAGGCGACCGCGTATTTCTCGAGATATCCGACCCGCTCCCGGCGTACCC
Source organism: Odontomachus brunneus (assembly GCF_010583005.1). NCBI lineage: Eukaryota > Metazoa > Arthropoda > Insecta > Hymenoptera > Formicidae > Odontomachus > Odontomachus brunneus. The sequence continues at coordinate 280,701 of NW_022639641.1, forward strand.
GCGCGTCGCGAAAGGACGCCATAGGAGAGCGCATGGCCACGGAGGAAATGCTTCGACAATGCGGCGACGAAAATACTTGCACGGAACACACAAATCCCGAGCGTTCCTTGCGTTCGACACGCGGACGATATTCCGCCAGGTACGGCCGAACTGTGCGACATACGCTAGATATTAATTGGCCCTTACTCACCAGAAATAACGACGATCGAACAGACACTCGAAAACGACGCCGGCCTTCGCTGCGCACGACCTTACACAAGAGAACGCAATCTAGTAATGGCGTCGTCCTCGTCGTGCTCGTTCGGCTCGCTTCGGTCGGGCTCGGGCCGTGACGACACGATGCGCATAACGTTCGTGAACCTATCCGGCGCGTCGAACTCTCATGAGCCTATGCGACGCGCGCCGGTGTCCGAGTGTCGACGGAGACGCACGAGTCGACCCGAGACGCCCGATGGACAAACGCGGGAGAAGCGTTCCCGTGCGCTCCCTTCTCTCTCTCTCTCTCTCTCTCTCTCTCTCCTTCCCTCTTCACGTCTAGCCCGCCGCCATCTTTCCGAATTATTCAATCGAAAACGTCATGCTCGCTCTCGCCGTGTGCGTTAAACGGAGTGGGAAGGAAAGATACATATACATGCATATATGTGCGTCGCGCCCTGCTATTATTACGTGTCGCTTTTTTATCGCGGGGGATTCGCAGTCGAAGTACTAAGCGATAATGGCGCTCACTGCTCACTCTCTCTCTCTCTTTCCATGATAAAATCGATGAGACTTGCAAGAAAGCCCGTACTGCTAGATTTATCGGGTATAACATGCACAAGATTAACGGAGGAAAGATATTAGACGCGCCTCTCAATTATACTGATAGTCACGGATAAGAGACAATTTAACCTCCAACAATGTCAAAGCCGTCAACGTAGAGATTGGCTAGTACGATATCCAGAAACAGCTCGTGACTGTTCGAAGATTTCATAAATACAGACTATTTCCGAGCGTTCTCACACGATATTTTTAGGCATAACGTCAGCCTGATGCGAACGCATTGTTTGAGTTAGTCGTGGAGTGAGTTATTTGCTTGTCCTTGCCACGCGCAAATGAGAACGCGAGCAAATAAACTGCTAATCGACCGTGGAAATCGAATTCTTTAACTCTGATAATTAGTGCGATTTTAAGTTGCTCGAACAAACGTGTACTAGCAAACGTTGATAACCGGCCAAGTTCACGTAGAAAGACGTCACATAAGAATTCGCAATAATTGGAGACTTGCCGGGCGTTCATTATGAAGGGTATTATTAACACCTAGATGAAAACAAGCGTCATCACGACGGTTGCGATATAATCGCCGATTAAATTGTAGACTCGAGAATTACACACGATGTACGCATCGATTCGTCGACGCGACGACACAGGTCTGCGTGGAAAATTACTGCAGCCGGACGGAGAGATCGAACAAGCACGCAGCGGCAACGAGTGCGACGAGGACGGAATGATGAAAAGAAAGAGAGAGAGAACACATTCGTAGGACGACACGGGGCGTTGTTTTGTCTCGATAAGCTTTATCTTGTCGCGATAAACACAATTGCCATAATTTTGTGAACGCCTGGGTTCTCGGATGTCGCGAGACACGCGAAGGAAACAGATTCCTACCTGTGCTATCGCGATTCCTTGCCGATTAGCATGAAACACGCATTTGCGCGTCTGGCTGCGCCCGACAAATCTCCATATTATACCGATAACCGTGCCCCCCGAGGTAAAGTTCTAATCGATAAACCGCCGAAGAAAAAACGAGATACGAGGCCGAGACGTATGCAACGCTCCAGACGAGTTCAAACACCGACGACGTAGATGCGCAAAAATGACCCTCTCTCTTTCTCGCAACAATGGAAACGCGGCAAACGCATCGTGGGTCGCACGGACGGCATTATCGTTCGCGCGAGCCCCAGCAACGAAGAACGAAGCGGCCGATAACCTACGGATACACGAAGCGACTCCTCGTCCGGGTGCGCGAGGATGCTTCGGCGTTCGATCACGATTCCAACGAAATCGCCGGACGCCGGCGATCCGCGACAGACCGAATGGAGTCGTTCGAGAGGCAACACACTGCGACCGCCGTGCGCTGGCCGACCGACCAGGTTTCCGACGCGTTCCTTCGGATATTCGTGCGGTCGCGTATTCCGCGGAACGCGCCAAGATCCTATGCAAGATCAGATACTTACCGAGTCAGTGTCTCCGTAAAACCACGCGATACAGCAGCACACGAAAACACACGCTTCTCCTCGGGATAAAAGATGGCAGACCGAGACACGGGCGAACCGGGAAATGTGAGCCACACAGCGCGCGTCACTCCCGACACTTCCGATCCCGGAGATCCCACTGCTGCCAACCTAAGCGCCACCTTAATCTGACCTAACTTAACCTAATCCTAATTTGTGACTCACTCGACTCCTGCGCTGATGAGTATTTCATTGGCTGCGTTCAGAAAACATAGCTGATCAGTGAGCGGTCAGTGATTATTGGTCCTTACTGTTAGATCTCTAACTTTAGACCAATTATATTGATGAATTGCTCAACTGTTGAGTTCGCTGAACGCATCCATTGATTCGTCGGTGATATTCTTTCGACGATAAATCATGAATTTCTGATGCAATACTCGGGGAAATACTAGAGTAACGGAGATCCCTTGCTCGTGTCAGCTAATCAGGTAAAGAGAAACGAACCAATGAACGGCCACTTGATTCGTATCCCTATGGACTTCTGTGAGTATGGATTCGTGGGAGCACGCTACTAACGCTACTGCGTTCTTCTATCTTTATCGCTCTTTAGATATACAACAAGGATAGAATGATACGGTAGCGCTGAATAGCGCTAATAGCGAGCTCCCCGAACTCACCTATAGGTTGCTTTCCAACAAGAGACACAAATCGACACAAACATTATTCTATTTTTGTTCTACATTTAGTGAGTAACAAAAGTTGCTTTCCAACAAGAGACACAAGTCGACACAAGTATCATCCTATCTTTGTTACTCACTAAATATGGAAAAAGATAGAATGATGTTTCTGTCGGGAGCGTCCCGATTGACCACGGTACGATTGGACACAACTAACCGATGAAAAGAATTATCTAGTGAATTACTAGGTAGAATCAATCATTACAATCTGTGTCTAATCAGGTTTGTCGAGTTGCTTGTACTATTCACACTTTTACACCTAATGCCCGTTGCACACTAGTGAAACCTCATACAATACAAATTTTCCAAAATACGTTCTGAAGATGCTTTTAGGACGGAGGGATGTCATCAGAATATTTTTAGGACGTCCTTTGAAAATGTGAGCTGTCTGAAAATAGCTAATATCCAATAAGTTTATTTGCATTAATTGAACTTTTTACACTTTCACACTTAGTGCACATTAATTCTTTAGAGGTTCTAAAAATGACGTTATGAGTTCCGTTTGTGTTACGAGTGTAATTGCAATTTTGATACACTTTTTACACTTGATCCCAAGCAAGAGTGAAAAGTGTATCAGAATTGCATTTACACTCGTAACATGAACGGAAACATGACGCCATTTTTAGAACCTCTAAAGAATTAATGTGCACTAAGTGTGAAAGTGTAAAAAATTCAATTAATGTGAATAAACTTATTGGATATTAGCTATTTTCAGACAACTCACACTTTCAAAGGACGTCCTAAGAATGACGTTCTGATGACGACCCTCCGTCCTGAAAACGTCTTTAGAATGTATTTTTGAAAATTTGTGTTGTTTGGAGTGCACTAGTGTGCAATAGGCATTAGTGTAAAAGTGTGAAAAGTACAAGCAACTCGAACAAACCTATCGTATCGTGGTCAATCGGGTCCCACCAGTGTCGACTTGTGTCACTTGTTGGAAAGCAACCAAAAATAGAATGATACTATTTGTATGTACTTGACCGGAAAAAAACTCTGGTTGAAAAACTATTCTTTTAAATCATTTGTATTTCGTATGAAGAGTTTTGAAGTGCAATTAAAAATATTTGTGAGTTATTCTATTGTAATTCATTGTTCTTTTTTGGTCTACGTATTTAGCCGGAAATAATGACCGGAGGTAAATTAAACAAAGGTTCGATATGGTATCGTTTGTATTTTGTATGAAGAGTTATGAAGTATTATTAAAAAGGTTTGTGAGTCATCCAGATAATTTTAATTAAATATTAAAAAATCATTTATTTGGCCGAAATATCGATCTTAAGCGCTGCTGTGGAAGTACCGTCAGGCACAATCGGTATACTATCTAGTATTTCAATACTCCTGATTCTTTTTCGGGTAATTATGTACAATAAGGCCTTTTTCGAATTTTGATATTTTTTTGCAGCTCTTTTGGCAAAAATATTTATTTTGACTCCAACATTGATAATTAATCGGGGGAGTCCGAAAAATATGCAAGTTATATATCGTTTTAACTTTTTTTTTTTCACTTGTCAAACGTTACTGCTTTCCCACAATTTAAACAAGTTACTGATCTTTAATCATATTATGTAACTGCAATATCGAACGACTAGCGGGGGGCTGCGCCCCCCGCACCCCCCTCAAACTAACCCAACCCAACCTATCGTCACATTAACCGTCAGTTATTGTTTATTAAAGTGTTCAACTTTTTTTCTTAATAATTTTTTAATAAACACTGACTAATGTGACGATAAGTTGAGTTAGGTTTAGTTTTGAGGGGAGTGCGGAGTGCGCAGCCCCCCGCTAGTCGTTCGATATTGCAGTTACATAATGTGATTAAAAGATCAGTAACTTGTTTAAATTGTGGGAAAGCAGCAACGTTTGACAAGTGAAAAAAAAAAGTTAAAACAATATATAACTTGCATATTTTTCGGACTCCCCCGATTGATTATCAATGTTGGAGTCAAAATAAATATTTTTACCAAAAGAGCTGCAAAAAAATATCAAAATTCGAAAAAGGCCTTATGGCTCCTGCCCACAGGACGCGGCAACACTTGCCGCGCGGCAGAAGTTCGTGCGACAGCCAATCAATATGCTGCTTTCCGTAATAACTTTCTAGCTCTTATAGAAAAACAACATATTGATTGGCTGTCGCGCGGACTTTCGCCGTGCGGCAAGCATTATCGCGTCCTGTATGCAGGAGCCATTATTGTACATAATTACCTAAAAAAGAACCAGGAGTATTGAAATACTAGATAGTATACCGATCGTGTCTGACGGTACTTTCACAGCAGCGCTTGAGATTGATATTTCGGCCAAATACATGATTTTTTAATATTTAATTAAAATTATCTGGATGACTCACAAACCTTTTTAATGATATTTCATAACTCTTCATACGAAATACAAACGATACCATACCGAACCTTTGTTTAATTTACCTCCGATCATTATTTCCGGATAAATACATGGTCCAAAAAAGAAAAATTTATTACAAGTAATAGAATGACTCACAAATCTTTTCAATTGCACTTCAAAACTCTTTATACGAAATACAAATGATTTAAAAGAATAGTTTTCCAACCGGAGTTTTTTTCCGGTCAAGTACATACGAATGATGGTACTTGTGTCGACTTGTGTCTCTTGTTGGAAAGCAACCATAGTCAGTACAATAACTGTGTCGCTGCATCTTCTCGTTTTTCTCGCGATGCAAATTTACCACTGCTCTCCGATATTATATTTCGTCACGAATTTTGCCGTCTGGCATGAAGGAACGATCGATTATAATTTGCTAATCAATACGAAAGTTACCTCTCGTTTCTTTGTTGCTAGGGGAAAGTCAAGGTTATCCCTGATGTCGTGTTTTTAAATGACCATTGTAGTACCTTGCGATCGATACAATTTTATGTTGACACATAACGAGAAATGTTAGGACACGTTGATTCGCTAACGATCTTTCGATTGATCGTGTCTCAAGTAAGATTCTCTTTATAATTTAACACCGATATTAAAGCAACTAATAATTTTTCTCGAATAATAAATCTTTCTTGAATTAAGCACGCCAGTCGAAGTTCGTTCGCAGAGGACAAAATATCACGAAGAGAATAAATTTTTTGTAGATATATGCAGAGTAAAACAGCCGCTATGTGTCGATGCAAATACAAGGGATAATTTGGAAAAGGAAACCATGGCTCTGATTTTCGAAAATATATCGCATACGACATTTAGTGAAAAGCTATAGTATACGTAACATGAACTACAGCTTTTCACTAATGTCGTATGCGATATATTTTCGAGAATCAGGGCCCATATCTCGTACTTATTGAAAATAGAAATTTCATCGCTTCCGCTCAATTACCCACCGGCTACAGTCGTTTTTTTCTTTGCTTGTTTATAATATCTTCTTGTCGGAAGAAGCAACACATGTAACGGCAATTTTCGTTATGTTTATACGTACAAGAAGTAACGATCTCGAGTTAACCAGAGCGAGAAGCCTTTTCTTTATAATTTTTTTTTCTTTCATTTATATAAACAATCGTTTTAATTATGCGCTATCGTGATCACGATATAAGGAATACAAAATCACATTTACCTTCTAAAATAACATTGTATACATTGTTATTGCACTGTACATGGTTATTTTCCACAATTCTCTTCTCTCTCTGTAATTATCTTCACTGTATACAAAAACGTAAAGGAAAAATCATCTTGACACACATAACCGACCGAGGTGGTCGGAGATGTTTACAAAAATGAGGTTAATATGTGTATTGTTTGTACAAATTGACAGTATAAATTACATACTGTACAAACAATACGGGTTTGCGCGTTAAATATATACTTTGCATTTGCGAATGTGATTTACGATGTATATTACGAATTTTCCAGCAAATCGACGTGACAAGTCGCAAATTTCACTAGCGCGGATGAATTCATGCGGAGTTACTATTCCATTGCATTCTAATAGCAAGTCGCGAGTATTTTGCAATGATCAACGATTCTTACGGAAACTATATGCGCAGTATGTATGTATCAAAAATCATCGATGATAATAAATATGTCTCGAGATACTTAAAAAAGAAATGACATAGACTGCTAAATGTAAAGGAGACTCAATTGTAAAATTCTTAAAACTTTCTTTAACATTAAGCACACTCGGTGTGAGATAACGAAACAATTTTCTTATACATTATATATATATACACATACACATGTATGTATTAATGCATGTATATACAGGATGTCCTGCGTAAGACGGACCAAAAGAAAAATATAAGTAGAACACATAAAAGTGAACAAAAATTGTATAGGTTATTTTTCAAACAACCACGTAAAATTTCGAGATATTAATTAAGATAGTTGGACAAATTAGAACGCGCGATGCGACAGGCGGGACATACGGCTCGCAGCGGTCGGCGAAGAAAATGGAAAAACGCACACGTACACGGACGCACACACGGAGCTACTCATTTCAGTATGCCAAACGGCCCACCTCTCTGGCTTATAAGATAGGCCCGCGAGCAATCATCCATTTTCTTCGCCGGCCGCGGCGGGCCGTATGTCCCGCCTGCCGTGTCGCCGCACTCTGATATGCTCAACTATTTTAATTAATATCTCGAAATTTTACGTGGTTGTTTGAAAAATGGCCTATATAATATTTGTTCACTTTAATATGTTCTACTTATGTTTTTCTTTTGGTCCGTCTTACGCGGGACACCCTGTATAAGGTATCCCAGGCTCTCTTCTGCAATTTTTATAAGAACATAAAACGGATTGAGGTGAACATAAAAATCCTGTACCATTTTACGATATTCGCAATAAAAGTAGATATATTAATTGAAAAAGATTGGTGAATAATCACGCGCAGTATGATAGGTGAGCTAGTATGGTAGTAACGATGTGTGTTTATACATTAAGTCAAATTGAACAAAAAAGCTTTATTTTGTAAATAATGTAGATTTTTGCTTATTAATGTAAGAACATTGTTATGTTGATGATTGTTCGTGATAATATACAAATCTTCTTGAATTAATATTTCGAGATTTATTGTGAATATTACAAAATAGTATGGAACTTTTATATCTATCTCAATCCGTTCTACGTTTCCATAAAAGTTGCGGAGGAAAATTTGGGACAACCTGTATATATATGTATGTGTACATATAATTATATAATTTATGTATAATAGAGCGTGTATATACAATATATACATCGAGACGATCTTGTTTAACTTTCGTAATGAGCGAACGCATAGACATACGTACAATTGTTCTTCAATCATTCCAAAACGCATATATTCTCGTTCATTCATACTATTATACTTATAAACCATAGTCTTCAGTCTTCAGGCTGCAGTCTGTTAACAGTTCTATGTACACTAGGGCCATATTTACAGAGGGTAGGAAGTTGTTTGTTTAACTAAAAGAAGAGTGATCCAGTTTTTAACGTAATGACGCGAAGGCACTACACGATCTTGATGCTGATAGTATCGACGTGTAGCTTCGACAGTGTCTTTTTGACGCGAAGTGCGGTTAGACGAACTGCTGGATTCCCGTGCCAACACTCCGACATGATCTTTCCAAGGGCAAATAGGATCTGCAAGAGAGCAAGATAATGTTGACTCGTTAATCGATAATCCGTGCGGCGAGGATAATCGTGTTGCAAAGTTTTAACATCCAGGGGGACGAGACTTCGCTCTCTTCTTTTCTCTTTCTTACCGAATCATTGTCCCATCTCGTAGGAATAACCGGACGTAGGCGCTTTACGCAGACAGCCAGACGCATATCCTCGAAATCCGGATCACTCGGTACATCGTCATGATAAGGCAAGGCGTACGGCTCCACCATGGAGTTTTTGCCGCCCGTCACGCATCTTCTGCACGTCTCCCAGAACACAAGTCCGACGGAATACATATCCGCCATTCTGAACGCGTCAAAGCAAATCGTATTCAAGGTTTCATCCAGCACTTCCGGGGCCATGTAACGCCGCGTACCCACTCTGGTGTTCGGAGCGATGTCGATCTCTCCGCTCTCGCTACAAGCAGAAGGGAAAATATATCATCGATACACTTAAACTTGGAAAACAACTAGTATATTGAAAAATGTATTCTCCTCGAAAAGATTTATTTATTTATTTATTTGAGGTATAAGATGTTTGTGTACCTGATATAGCGAACAGCCAATCCGAAGTCCGCTATGGCGCACTCCCCGTTTCTCTTCACCAGAATGTTTCTGCTCTTGATGTCTCTGTGAGCTATCGCGGGTTTACCTTGCGTCCCAAAGATCTCGGTGTGCAAATGTGCGATACCAGACGCGATCGATACACAAATCGTCAACAAAGCCTGATGATCCAACACCGTTGTTTGCAGGTAATCGTGCAACGAGCCTCTCTCGTGATAATCAGTGATTAACAGCATCTGAGTCCAAGAACCGGTGCCCTTAATGTCGGCGGCAATGAAGCCCAGGATATTGTCGTGCCTCATCAGTACGGTCTGGTAAATCTCGGTCTCTCGGAACCAGGACGCCTCCTCCAATGTGAAGAACACCTTCACTGCCACCTTCTCGCCACCTCGCCATTTTGCGAGCCATACTTCACCGTAGCGTCCTTTCCCCACGCACTGCGACATAGCCAATTGCTTCGCGATGGTTTGCTGCACGAGAAGCGGCAGTCCTGAGCCTGATCCACTACTCTGGTCAATAAAGTCCTTAAGAGTGCCTTGTGACGGCACCAGACATGGGTCCCTCTCTTTCTTCCGGCACCGGTGATAAATGAATCCTACCGATATCGACAGGAGCACGAAGGTGACCGACAGGGTTATCGCCAAAATAATAAGCGGAGCTCCTGATGCGATGGCAATCGGATGGGGGGACACGGTGGGTCGAGTTTCATATCTGGGAAACTGATCCTTATTACACAGATTAGTATGATTACAGCACATTATATTCTTCTCTTGGAGATGAGGCACCAGATTTCCCTTGCACTGCATAAAACCTTGTTCGGCAGGTGGCAAGCAGCCGAAAGACCACTCGGGAACATGTTCCTGCAACTCGGCGTCCCACACTTCTTCCACAGCACTGAAACATTGACTGCCTGGCCGTCCCTCGCAAGTCCCATTTTGTTTGTCGTCTGGACAATGCCCTTCGCAGTAACAAGTGATGCCCAACACTGCAAGAGAAGATATCGATGCGTGATATTATTAGACGTGTCAGTCTGACGGAATCGAGCCGATATGCACGTAGGAGAAAGGAGAAGTACGTAAGGCTCTAATATTAATCGCGTGTTTAGTCGTTCGTTTTATTATTTTTGGATCGAGCGTGATCCGAGATTAAAATCTTTCTTTTTTCTCTGTCTCTCTCTCTCTCTCTTCCCATTTTGAAAGCGAAGGCAATAGCGACGAGAGACGCATCGCGTCGCTGAAGAATTGAATCAAACAATTACGTTACAGAGTTGCGCGAGGTGTGGTAAATAACTCAATGGTAATTGATACCGCGTGCATTATAGAGGAAACTGGGCGCGGAGTGTCGAGCGGATTCGAGAGGTTGTTTGACAAGTCATGAGATGTGTCTCGTGTAGGCGAACGACCGTCGTCGCGCGTCCCACGGAGGAGAGAAAGGAGAGGCAGCATACAGTAATAGTAGTAGTAGGTGCGTCCCGTTCGTAGAAAATCAGAGATCTTTCATGAACGTCTCGCGCTGATATAAACCGCGAACGACCGATAACTCACGCCGGCTGTAAATCTCGCGCACGCTCAAGCCTGATTTATGTGCATAGAGACACGTCGACGTTGTGCGCATCCGACCGGAACGTCTCCGCGCGAATATTTCGCGTACCACGTCGCTCGAAAAATATTATCCCGTTAACGAGTCGTTGGTTGCAGAAGGAAAAAACATCATGAATATGAGGCGAAACAGAAATTTAAGATATCGTCGATTTCACGCGTGCGTCAGATTCATGGAGGAGTCTCATTTGGAGGAATGCTAAAAATGTCCGGTCTGCGATAGCTATCTATAACTTTAAGTTTATATCATTGGATCGTGTATAAAATTTGAGACAAACATAACGGGCGTGACCTATAATTAGCGTTAAGCGTGATCTATAATTAGCCTCTGCCCCCACCATCGGCGGAGGATATTTATCGGTGCGACTTTTGACTCGAAGCTTTCCCTGTCTGTCAGAAAAAAAAGAGAAGCACTGGAAAGAGAAGATATGCTCGAGATAAATTTTCTATTTATTGGATCTCCTCGCGCCGCAAGGTCAACGTCGATGCGAACGGTCCAAAGTTAAACGTGCGATTTTGTCGCCGGACCGAGCGCGAACAAGCGGGGCAATGTTGCAGTGAGCGAAGGTGTAATCTCTCTCTCTTCGCCGCGGTGGCCGATAACGGCGAATTCGCTGCAAACACGGTGTCACGTTTCTAACGAGTATGCCAGCGACGCGTCGTCCGCCGTCCTCGCTCTTCCTGCGGTGGCGAAGGCAGAGACAAAAGGAGAGAGAGGAAGCGAGAGGCTAAGATGCACGGGAGACACGCGCGAGCCGCAGAGAGACTGCTTATCTTCCGTGGCGGAATTACTCTCCCGCGTCTATTTTACGGTGACCGCTCTATTTATATCCCGCGCGAATATCCGGATGACGGATCGATTCCTCGCACGTTCCACACTCGCTTCGCGCTCTTCCCCTCTCGTGCTGGGGTGCGGCGGAAGCTCGATTTTGGATTTAATGACGATTTCGAGCGACTCGAGAAAATATTTACATGAAATGAAATTTAACAGTCGTAGTAATAACAGGCAGGATCGGGAAGGCTTCCTCTTAAAAGTCACAATCGATGCCTTTAATACATTTAAAAGAATAAAACTGCAAATAAGTTGCTGCAAATAAGTGATAGAAAAGTAACGACATTCGCGCTACAGTTATTTAGGTTGCATTCCAGAAAACATTTCTTTTGAGCAAAGTTTAACTGAAAATCTATAATATGGACGTGAACGAAAGATTTACAGTAAAATTTTCCTAAAAAAGGACTTTTGGAATGGAATTTTAAATATAATTTATTTATCATTATCTTGAAGGATAATTAATAAAAAAAAAAAAGAACAAAAGAACCAAGCTGTTACCAAGTCGAAAAAGATAACTTTGTGTCGACTAAATGTTATTTCCCAATCTGATAATGAACGAAACGCTGATATTACATACGTTGTTTACCCTTACAAATGTTCTTACACGAACATTTTTCTTTTTCACGATCTCGTGGATATAATGAGGCGTAAAATCTAGATGGAGATAATTTATTAAACGTATTCTTTTCTTGTTTCCAGGCACGGCTAAGAGATTTACACCGCGTTGAATAGAATCTCAGCGACAATCTCATTCAAATGGAAGGTACAAGTCGCAGGAGCAAATCGTGACCCGCGCTTCTCAAGGCAGGTGAATGTCAACGTGAGGTGAACGTAAAAGCGACGAACTCGACGAGCGTAGAGTGTCGCGCAACCGACGAAAGAGATTCTGCTTATTCCTTACGTATCTCGAAACCAAGCGTAAACAGCTCGGTGGAAAAGTATTTTTCCACGTCAACAGCGTTCCGTCAACGCCTATGATCGCGTTCGCGACACTATCGTCGTCGTCGTCGTCGTCGTCGTCGTCGCGCGCCCGTCTTGGCTGGCGATTAATGACCCGCGTATAAACCTAGAAGAGATCGTCCGCGCGATATTTACATCACGAATACCGATCCCAGCCTTTCTCAGGGACTGCAATGAAGTTACAGTTATCTCTGGGGCGGTAAAACGATGGGGTCTTCTCAGTCCGCGTCTTCTGGAAATATTAACACATTGATTGACGCGCGTTGATTGCGTGAAAATTTAACTGACGATTGAATCATCAAAGATACGTCGAATCAATGTAATTGAAAGCATCTTTTAACCCGTATCGCTGGTTTTCTATTGGCCATACAGCTGATTCTCTAAATGCGATTAATTATATTTTACGTGCAACTTGTTCTTTAGATTTCTTGAAAGTGAAAAGTATTTTCACTCGAGACGACACACCGAGAGAAAAATATAGTTGCTTTCGGCGTCAACTATACTTTTTTGTGATTCTAACAAAAAAATAATTAGAAGAACCATTTTTCTAATAACACTTATTAAAATAATAGTTTTTCCAACTATTTTTGTGGTTAAAGAATATAGTTGACGTCAAAGATAACTATATTTTTCTCTCAGTGCAGTGAAAATACTGTCACTCGACTTGGTTAGATGATGTGCAAAGTATATGGATGCTTGATTAACGTGATGCGTGAGTTTGAAATGATTTTAGTATGAGAGGGGATGGTCAGATAAGGGAGAAATTATGTAGAAATGAATGCATAGATAGAGAGCGTGTAAGTGAAGGCGAAACAAGACGTCAAGTGGAAAAGCAGGATCAGGGCAGAAAAACTGCATAGGTATTATGTTGTAAGAGAAACGGATTAGGGCAGTGTAGGAAATAATACAGGTAAACTTAAATCAGTACAGTAATGCAGAAGAAATTGTTGATAAAGGGAATGTTTAACAGGTGATAATAGAAAACAGAAATAGAAGATACAACAGGTGGAAAAAAATTATATAAGAATTGAAGACGAAAGGTTTAGTTATCGAAATGAGATATGATAGGATAAAAGAGGAAGCAAGATAAACGGAAGAAGGATGACTTGTAGCAGCAGATGCTGTGTAGGTAAAAAGAATAAAAAAATAAAAAAGAATAAAAGGGTTGTAGGATATGGAAAACTTCTTGGCGACGTAAGCTGAGGAAGACGTACAGGAAGTGAAGACAAATATTGAGGAATCCACTTCGTGGAGTCAGTAGGAAGTATAGATTGGAATAATGAAACTAACAGTCACGATGCTCAACGTGTTAATTCCTACAGATTAACACTCGCCACTTGCGGCTTCTCAGTCGCTATTGCAAGCCGAAGAAGCGGGTGTTTGTGAATCGACCGGATGATTTTTGGAGGCTCTCCGACTCGAGTTCAGAGCCGCTGTTTATCGGTCTGTCCGTCATCGCCGGCGAGAAAAGCCGTGCTGAACTGTTTAGAAAAATGTCACACACACAAGCGTGCGTGAATGTATTCGTGGCAGCGTTGGAGCCGGAGCGCGAGGCGTCACGCGTATATATCTGCTTTCGTGCGGCTTTCGCGACGCAATCGGCGCCCGTAATCGCACGAAGGCTTCAATGAATCGCGCGCGCGGCGACGTGCCAGCTAGCCACGGACTTTATCAGCGTGGCAAAGAGCAGTATCAGCGATAGCCCAGTCGTGCGTCTATGAGTAACGAATCATCGCCAAGTTCGCAGGCAGCTCTGCGCTCTAGAAACGCGAGGCGCGCTTACGTTTTTGGGGAGAGAGAGAAAGAGAGAGAGAGAGAGAGAGAGAGAGGGGCCTGATTCCTTTCTGCCCTTCAGCAGCGAACGCGATCGTTACGATCGCGACGTTATCATTGCACATTGGGGATGTGATTATCCGAGGATGATAGACAGCAACGCGGGTTGATGATTTTCAATGCAATGCGTAGAAGAGGAAACGAAGAGAAGGCCATCACAGGTAGCCACGATAAGATAACAATGCACGAGATAAGACATTGCTCGAAATCAAGTTAACGGAAAGGAACAATAAGAGTGCGAGCATCAGGTGGGTGCAAATCTGCGAGAGCTAGCCCTAATCAGCATAAGAGGACGTCGATTCGCGTTACACCGGGCGTGTCGCGCTTTAACGAGAATAATCCTTCCGTTATCTCTTCCTCCTCGCATTACCAATATTTGCGATAGTCGATAGCAGGTGCGGTTGCACCGCGCGACTCTGCGCGTTCTACGTCCGGCGAGTGTCAGCGCATTTTTTGTTTTTCTCCGACGCTGCGCGTGCAATCGTTGCGCCTGTTGGGAGAAAGGTAGAAGGAAGGCGATTTCGCTACCACACACCACCGTTTCGGAAGCTCCATCATCGTATGCAACTCGTTGCGTCCTTCGCTGCGATGTAATGCTTTGATCCACTTATTCGGTTCCGTGGAAGCCCGTCGGCGGCGGCGCAACGCATTTTTCCGGCGCCGAGAAGCGCAACGCATCTCGGACGACGCTGCGCTATTTTGTCACGATAGAACGGCGTGCTCGCCCTGCACACACGTGTGTGTGTGCGCACAGGAAACTTAATACTCTCCGCGTCGCGTTGCTGCAAATAATATCTCGGCGAGAGAAGCAGCGGCGGTGGCGGCGCGACTCGCAAACGGATTCGCGCGAAACGCGTAACCGTGATACCGCGCGATCGTAATTTTCGCGGAAGGACAATCAGCAGCGCGGGTAATCCTATCCTCCCGGCCCGTAATCATCGTCCGCCGTGCTTTCCAGAGTATCTTTCCGGTGGAAGGGGCGTGGCGGCTCCGCCGCGAAAGGTGCGAATCAGCAATTCACAGCGTTCGCGATCGGCAGATAAAAAATTTAATAAAAAAGAAGAAATCAAAACCACACACATACACGGCGATAATTTCTTCGAACGAAACTCTATTCGAATTCGAGTGAACCATGTAAAAATGTTTTATTTATTTTTCGTGTATCATTGAATGAATGTTCTCACTCAAATTGAAGAATGAATTTAATGTGACTTCGCCGTCACAGAGAGAAAGCCGATTGAGACTCATATTAATAGTCTTTACTTGTCTCGCGGGAGATATTCATATGGTATAATCTAGGTTTATATTAATAGTTATTACTTGAAATAGTTATTACTTGTAAGATACTTAAATTCAGAATGGGATGAGAGTTTTTCAGTCGAATCGCGCGACTATATATATATATATTTTTTTTTTTTACATAAATTATGATTAATAACTAAATTCGAATCTGAGTATCTCATTTGAGTGGAATTTCAAGATTAACGATTATTAAGACCTGAGACATTCACTCGAATGAATTAAGAATTCACTTTAAGGTCGTCTAAAACATTCATGTTTTCAGAGACTTCGAGAAATTTCGGGAGCGCCAACGTTCTTACGTCACAAGGAGATGCCAAAAACCGTATTATAAAGGACACGTATTATCAGGACTAAGTCCTGATTTACAAAAGAAAGCTTATTTACGAACAGGACGTAGAAAAAATTTTGACCTGCTTTCTAGGAAAAGGAATAACAAATACAAATCAGTCACAAGTAGTCTTCCAAAAACTTTAAATGATGCTTCTGGAAGTGACTCGTAAATACAAAAAGGATTCTTTATCCATTGAAAAAATCTTGTGCTCTCGTATTGGTCTACTCATATCGTATCGGAAAAAAAGTCGTAATATATAAATACTTACAAAACATTGCGGCGTTAGCTACTTTTTTGCTGCAGGAGCAAATTCTTTTTGTACAACAGCAACATGTTCTAGCAACTTGGTATTACGTCGACCTCACAGCAAAAAATTTGCTGTTGCAGCAAAAAAAGTTGGTAACGCAGCAATATATTTTTTAAGTGTTCATATATTACAACTATTTTAGCTGCGACAAACAACTCTTTTCTTCCATGCTTGCAAAGTACTTTATACTCGCATCCATTTACCACTTAGCGAACCTGGGGTCACCTATTGTGTTTCCTGGGATTAGTAGTTCCCAATCATTCGCGATCTGATCGTTGGCGACAGTGACGTGAATGAAATTAAAAGAGAGAATCTTCTTGTTCTGGAAGATCTTTTGGATCTCGCGATGCGATGATGATCGACACATTTCCGAGAAGTATCATTCGGAAGAAGGTGCGTCTCTACATTAAGTGCGACGGCTACATTACGAAACGGCGTATTTTTACGCACCACATATCCCGGATACGGCCTGTACGCGACGGACACCGAGAAAGGCCGCCTTTATTCCGCGCGTTCATCTCGCGTGACGGCTCGGCGTGATGTCCTTGCCGAGGCTCGCGGAAAAAACGTTGTGCGTACGCGACGACGACGATATAGCGAGAAAAAAATGCGCGAGAGGAGAGAAAGGGAAAAGTGGGAGATTAAGCTCTCCGCGGTCGGGACGCGTTTGCGACGCCGAGAAGCGGAGTACGAAATTATGTTCGGCGTGTACACACGCTCGTCTAAGGGAGAGACGAACGTGTCGCATTCCGCTGAAACGACGCCGAACCGCGTGCACACGCGCGACGCTTATAACCCTTTGATGTATTTCGAGTCCCGTGCACGCCGCACGAGCAACGTAAACAATCTCTATTTTCTATGCTACGCGAAAGCAGATAGCGCGCCCCACACCATCGCGCCGCATTTAGCGCTCTCAAAGTGGTCGTCAAATTTCGAGTTTCGATTACGAGGAACACGTAGCTCGGACAGACGCGTTTATGGTGACTGCCATTAAGTACGGATATTAAGCTAATCGACGATTAATCGACAGAATAATCAACAGCAATTTCTAACTGATTTCTAATTTGTCGGTCATTAATGATCTGATAATAATGATGATTCTGTGTACATTAGCGAGAGAGAGAGAGAGAGAGAGAGAGAGAGAGAGAGAGAGAGAATTAACATTTGACTGAAAGCAATTTGAAATATAGCTGTAAACAGAAGACGAGAGAATGTTCTTACTTGTTTCAATAACAGAGAGTGTTTCGTTTTCCATGCTGGGAATTTTGCTGGTGTCAATTAGTTTAATCAGAATTTGATAAAAGTCTATTCTTAATAGCTAATTTTTCAACAGCAATTTAAACTAGTGTTGTCCATTTCGAAATTTGAAATATTTAAGTACTTGAGTAAATTCGGCTATATATTATTATCTTTTGTGCATGATAATAAAGAATGAATAAATGCATCGCTGTCTCGTAACTGCTTATAAAATTAAAGGTACTCTTCAAATTTCTTCCAATATAAATAACTGCTCAGAAGAGAGGACAATTTTATTATGCGTCCGTACGCCTTCTGCACATTCGCGTGACTTTAAAGTTCACTTAATAAGTACATGAAATAATTTGACATTTCCAAGATATTAGTTTTTTAACAATAATAAATAGTGAACGAATGCATTGCATACTCGTAACTATTTACTATTTAGTTGCCCGGGTAATATCTGTGGGTATTCGGATATTAAATGTAATACCGGCGAATATGGATACCACTCGGGTATCCGCGGGTTTGAATACTCAGGTGGAGCACCCGAGTTATATTGACAGTTCAAACTTAAATCTAAGTTTAAATTACTATTGAAAAATAGTGGGTGATTTGAGGTGATTTTTCCCAAACTCCGATTTACTAATTGATGAATAACTGGGAAAATCGCCAACTATTACCAGCTGTGCAACTTGTACGTCAAACGGTAATCAACAAGCGCATAATTTCCACGTAGAAACAAAGTGGATAATATTTGTGACTGATGGCTGTCATAGATCATCGATTAGAATAATCAGAGTGGCGAAACTTCAGTATGACTCGCGTATCGGCTGTTCAAAAGCACAATCAAAATTTTGGTTTATCTACTCATAGAGAGATAGATAGGCCTTGTTTACACCAAATGTTTGATATACGTACCCGCCCCAACTAGAAACTTTATATTAAATTATCTTAATTTTAGCGATGCGGTGTATTCAATATACGTCTTAATATAATACGTCTTCTTGATAAGTATTACACGAGCTTAGTACACCGTTGTTTATATACATCGTCCATATTAAGATTATTTAGTAGAAAGTTGCTATTTAGTACGCGTATCAAACGTTCGATGTAAACAAGGTCATAAGCTTACAATTTGAATATCGCAATACCGTGTACGCGCGCGTGTGTGTATGTGTGTGTATGAGGGAGAAAAATCTGAAAAAAACAATATTAGAAACGAAATTCTTTCTATGGATGAGCGACTTGTCTCGTCATTATCACTGATAAGCACTTAACAGCGACGAACGTTGCTCAACTGCAATTCCATACAGATCGAGAAAAGAAGGTATTAAAAAGGTGCTTGTGTATGTCGTAACCGACGCCGTTTCTTTAGAAGGTTAAAGTCTGGTGTCATCGGCGGCGATATCGAATCGCGCGCGACGATCAGTTCGGTATCACGCGTAAGCGTCCGAGTCTGTTATGCTGAAGCGTGAAGGCGACAGAGAAAGATGCAGTGAGGGGCGTACATCGAGGAGCGTCTATGAGAAAACGAAAACCAGGAAGAAAAGTGAAAAAGGTCGCGACAGTGGTACGGCCGGAGAACGGCACTCTCCCGAGTGCTCGACGAGAGATGCGGTGCGCGATTCTCGGCACCGCTGGTATTTCAGTCTCTAACCTTAGAACGGCTTAGAACCTCGTCTGCGTCTCTCTCTCTTTCTCTCGTTCTTCTTCCCTATCCGTCCCGTTCTCTCTCGTTCTCGCGCGCGCGACGTCGGAGTAAAAAAAAAACGGCCGCGTGCCATCTCGATGCAGGAATTCCTCTCGTGAAAACGCATCGATCGTGGGATAAGGAAGACGCAGTGTTCGCGAGAGAGGAAAAACAGAGTAGAAGGAGATGAAGTAGTGTTGCCGCGTTCGGACGGAATCGGAAAAAAACATGACACGGCGCTCGAGATAGAGACGCACGCGGTCATAGTACGCGCGCTCTCGCGCAGCGACTGGGGAAGTGTCACACACAGCGGTGAAGCCGTCGTCTCGACCGTACGAAGGGTGACCCTCCGAGATCGCGGCAAAAAGCGGCGACGGTAAGATCGAGGGCGCGCCGGCCAACGATCTTTCACGGCGAGGCGGAGAATCGGTCCGTCGTTCGTCGTGTTCGCCGAAGCGGTCAGGATGAGAGAAAGAGAGAGAGACAGAAAGAGAGTAACAAGCGTGCGAACCGAGCGAAGGAACGCGTGAAAGAGAGACAGAGTGCGTGCGAGAGAGAACGGGATAGAGAAACGCGGAACGAGATCATCGTCGTCGGGCTAACACATCTGCGTGGCAGAAGGCGAGCACGGGGACGGTGACGAACGGCGAGGAAGCCGAGAGACCGTGCGGAGTCGTTCTCGCGCGTTCCGCATCTCCAATCGATTCCAAGGCGCGCGCGGGGCCGGCGAGAGAGAGAGAGGAGACGGAGACGCGCGTTCTGCACTCGACGTTGACACGGGCGCGTCGGTCGCGCGAAACGACACCACGACGTCATCCGTGCACATAGATCGCACGCGGGATGGTACTCACCGCCGACGAATTGCACAATAAGCACTCCTAGGATGAGCCACAGGCCATATTTACATCCGCGCCGATCCGCAGTACCGGAGAGCGCTGCCATTTTCTACACTCGAGGGCACATACTTCACTGTGACGTAGGATGATTCTCGCCGCGCCGCAAGGCGCAGGCTGCTGTCGCTCGGCTCTCTCCGCTGCGACTGGGAAGGGGCGCGCCGTGTCGGTGGGGCGATGCTTCGTGCATCTTCGGCCGCACGACAGAGAGCGTCGATCGGCCGCGCGGGAACGAGCGAGATGGCGAAGGGGTTGTATTCTTGACGTGTATTCGAATGCCGTGCGTCCCTTTGATTCTCAGGCTGAAATCGCTTTGTACGGCACGCTCGTATACGGGAAACGGAACCTGGAATGAGAAGGATGTATTTTGCGCTCGAATACGCGTCAGGAATACGACTCCAGGAACGTGCTAAGGAACACACATGCACACACCTTCTGTCGAGCCCTAGTGCGATTTTCCAGCGCGATATGAGGACTGTGAGAGGGAACGCGGTGATACCGTGGAAGCGAATGGCTCTTTTCGACATCCCGCGATGGTCTACGATAGCCGTCAGTTCGATCTCCAGGTCGATACAAATTTGTATGTAAACATAACCTCTACAGGTAAACTGAGGACGATTCTGTAGGTTCTTTTTGCAAACGAATGGTCGTTCGTAATAGATAACGTTTACGTTGAAAAAGGAAAGTATCGTTTAGTCAGTAAATACTGATGTTTTTAGCACATGTTCTGCACTCTATTATCGTAACACAAGATAAGATTTGGCAATTATACCACTGCGGGCGTTCTAGTTACGAACGGGTGAAATGTCGACGCGCTTGTTTACTATGCGAAGTTCGAACTGTCGTGCTGTTAATGCGCCAAAACAACGTGTCTATTATCTGAATAAGAGACACTCAAATTTTAATGTATTTCTAATGTAACATTTTGTTTTTCTCTTCTATCTCTTAAGGAGATAGATGATGCGACTCCGCAGGAAATCGAAAAATTCCATTTAACTTATCGCTTAGGTTTCCAACATTCCAGAGATGAAAGATTAACGTCCTTTCTGGAAAGTATATCTCCACATCAAAGAGAAGCTCTGAGCTTGTATTGGCCTAGAGACTGCAGATTAAAAATTGCAGATTGAAGTTTAGCTTTCGAAGAATCAACAAACTTCGATCCTGGCTTGTTTTGTTCTAAGTCGAGTTCCGCACAAGCCGAGAGCCTTCAATCCGCACAATCCTCAGTCTCCAAACTATCTGATACAAACATTAGCGAATTCTAATTAAACTGGCGAAATTGCCAGGAGCAATTGCCAACTATGTAATTTGTTATTCAACAATATATATAAATCAAAGAATTAATAATTCTACATATCACCAATATAGCAGGTAATAATTGCTCAGGGTAACAATTCTCAAGATAAATTCCTTAATGCACAAATATCCAGAGGACATCGTAATCTCTGATTATGAGAATGTTCTAAGCATGTTTCTACATCTTAAGAATGTTTTCAGATAATCCCTAGAAGATGTTCTATTAAGGTTATCAAGGAGTTTAAAGGAGGAGAGAAAATTTCTTCACAAATTCTACATATTCTATGTTCTATTTTAGCAATTCTGTCGGCCAAATTAACTGTCGATCAGCTTTAATAAGATAGAAGTGAGGCCTTCAGATGTGTTCTTATCGCCGCTTGAAGCGTATCATTAGCGCGACAAGATTGCGTAGATGGCGAGTACGATCCTGGCGAAATCGTGTTAGAGCTGGGGAAGTGCGCGGCGGCGGCGCCCTACGGGCGCCACCGTGCCGCGGACGGCGGTTGGCACGACAGCAACAGCTACAGCAACTCTGAACAGTCGCGAGGAGATCTCTCCCTGCCCCTTCCTCCTCCGCTTTTCGGAACCGTGCGCGTTCGTGCGACGGATCGCGATACTTGGACGGACCCTCCGAGTCGAAGCGAGCCGCGGAGGGTCGGCGCGGCACGGCGTGGCGCGGCGTGGCGCGGCGTGGCGCGATGCGGCCCCTTGGAAAGGCGCGAATGTCTATGCGCGGCGCGTCACCGCGGAATCTAGAACCTGGCTAGAATCTGGAATCTTTTTCTTCGTTCTTGAGCGCACGGATAGCGGGATACCACGAGACCACGTTCACGTATCTTTCTCTGGTACCTCTTAGCGTTGCTCGCGTCACATCACGGTAATTATCAGTAAATAACTTGAATACCGCGGTGCATTGACGCGTCCAAGGGATACATTTTTGAGAGACGTCTGAAAAGACATGTTACTTTCCTCAGAAACCTTTTCACGTCTTTTGAATGTCCATAAAACGTCTTTCAGAACTTCGTGTTGTCTCGCTTGCTTTCACGGTAATTTGCGCGAAGTTGTCTACCTCGTCGGATAATATTCGTCGATTTGACTTGGCATCTCGCGTCTTTGGAATTGCGATCACGCAAGGAGGCGTCTTATCGAGTCTGTTTCACAGAATGTAAGCGCTGCAAAATTGTTGTCTCCCTTTCTTTTTTTTGTAGAAACAGATGGAAGCGGACTTTTCGGCGAGAATCGGAAAAAGCGACAAGTGTTCGCGATTGAGCTCTACAGGGGTGCGCATCACGCTGCGCTTTTAAGTAGCAACATGCGGCGCGCATGCTGCTAGCGCGTCATGCGACTCTCGGCTTGACTTGGCACGGCGTGACCTGCTACGACGACGTGTGAGTATACTGGTATTGATATCAGATTACCGGTTAATTGCCGGTGGCGCGGCATATGCTTGCCCCGGAAAATTGTTGTACTCAAATCGTAATATTTCACGCTTCAGGAGGGCCGTTCGTGCTTTCCGACAAACGACAACCTTTTCACGCCTGAGTCCCGTGGCGCGATTCTCAACGGAACGTATCATGAAATCTTCTCGGGCAGCGCGGGAGTCTTCCTTTTGTCGGTAAAATTGATGAAAGCTTTCACTTCCTGTGTAAGAATAATATAGAATAATAATTCTATAATATAGAATAATATAATTCTATAATATAGAATAATATAGAATAATATAGAATAAAAATTCATAAATATATAGAATAATTCATGCGCGATTCCCTCTAAATAAGTTGTCCCCTCTATTGAAGTTGTTAGAGTTACATTAAGTTATTTGCAACGCATTATAATTCCCTATGTGTATATTCAGGAGTATAACTGCATAATTATAGAAAATGGAGCAGGCGAGTCGAAAGTATCGCGATATGAGACAACCTTCATCTCTCGGCGTGCGTTTACAGTTTGTGCAGGATGAAAAAGAGGAAGATTCTTAGCACCGTTCTCGGATCGTGAATACCAACGACGGTACCGTGTGGCCCAACAAAAGGCGTACTGTTCGCGGTAGAACAAAGCTCGCCGTAATTCTTTCGCGCATGCAGCTGCCGGCGGCTACGATCGGGTCGTCATCGTGGCGTGGCGTGGCCTGGCGTGGCATGGCGTGGCGAGGCGAGCGCGAAACGTCGCCGTCGGCTCGCATCGAGATTAGGTCGCAACCGACGCCAATATATAAGCGCGTTTTACCCGCGTAACCTGTTGCGTGTGTGTCGCTCAAGCGTGAAGTCGCCGCGATCCAGATTGAAGCGCGCGCGTCTTTCGCGGTTAAAAGGCGTCAGTCATTATATTTTTAGAGATGATCTTCGGCACTTTTATGGAAAGACATCCATGCGCTCCAATCCCGCGTCTTCTCCTCCAGACGCGACGAAATCTACGCGATGCGTTCGCACGCATCAACTTCTCTTCGGCGAAACGAACATCTCGTCGCGGTCTGTGACCGCGAAATCAATTACGTTCAGGACGCTGTGCCCTTGACGGGTATTCCAGCTCGATTTTTTCACGGATCTTTTTAATATATCGAACATCAGATATCCCGGTTTGTATTCTGAAATACAATCAAGTATATTCTTCGCTGAAATGCTATGTTTATAACTGGTAGTTTAGTTATAAATACAGCGCTGTAATTAGCGAAATCTCTCGCTGAAATGATCAGTTAACAGTAGCGGCTGTTGTCATTATTGATGCATTTTGCGAACACAAACAATGTAAACACACGCGAGGCTTATGGTAGCCGTTAATTCCATCGTCATAACACGCAGAAAGCTGCATTTGGCATAACGTATAATGACTTTGTATGTTGCAGATTTCGCCACGAGCTTCCAATCTCAGCGTGAATGCAATGACAGATTGATTAAAAAATCTTCCATAAACAGGAATATACCGACGGATGAAATATGTGTTTTGGGGGACGAGCTTTGAATCAATCTGACATATTGTTTGTGGTTTGCGCTGTTCTTGCGCTGTCGCGTAAGAACTCGTGGACAGAATAATGAGGAGCCTCGCAGATCGACGGTACATCATGTATAACGTCGCTATTAGCCGTATGGAACGTCGCGGCGCGACTTTGTGGAAATTGCCGATGCGCTGCGCGCTATTTTCTCTGGAACAGCTCTTTCAGCTTAGCTTCAACTCAACTACTACGTCGTCGATCTTCAGTACGACGCGGGATTTATCCCTGCCCCTCCCGCCACGGCGTCTAGCGTGCAGTTATAATGATTTGCAGATGCCGGCGAAAGAGACTCGCGATAAAAGTCGCAAGCGTGCAAAGCGTGAAAGCGCCCGTGAAGACGGCGACGCCGCTTCCTTCGATGGTCCACGGTGTCTTACGCGCAATTTCTCGCAATTAGCCTACTTGAATGGGCCTCGCCTATCGTTTATTATCATTATCCGCGAGCGGCCGGAAATCGATTCGATTGCATCGACGATCGTGCATGAATTAAACGTTGCGCCAGAGACGCGAGGAGAGAGAGAGAGGAGGGGAACAGAATTAATCACTCTGTCCCGTGATCTATCGGCCGTTTCGCGGAAAGATCGCGTCCGCCCGATAATGATCCGCCTGCCTCCGGGTGGCTCGACGATTGTGCTTTCGATTAGAGCTTAATTATGAATTATTAAAGATCGCCTCATGGACGAGACAATCGGCGAGCGCGACGACACCGAGTAACGTCGGCCGATGAATATGCATCGTCCACTCTGCCAGGGAGTCTCTCTATTATACCGCTTGTTGACCGATGAATGATTGCTAATTGTCGCGGATAATTACCGCAAGGCTGCTCGTTAACTGTGTCCGCCGTGTCTGCGAGGCGGCTCCGAAGAAGAAGAGCGACCTCGAGTAAACGACTAGATGTTGGATCGCTCGTCGAGGGTTACTTCGATATTGTTGGTCCTTGTCTTCTTTCTCCGAGAAACGTGGAAAAATAATCTCGCGCGGGTATTTGGGCTGCTGGAATAAATTAGATCGCGACGTGAAACTGCCGAGACGCGTTTGCATTCTCCTCCGATTTTACAAAGGACCGTAAGCGGATTTCGCGAAATCGCGGCGGCCATCTCTTATTCATGAACGCCTCGGGTCGGTGATCATGTTGGCCCGCTAAAGGAGAGGACAGAGAGAAAGAGAGAGAGAAGGAGAAGAAGACGGCTTTTGAACGGCGTTAACGAAAAACGACGAGCTTCGAACCGGATTTTGGGATTAGAATCAGATACCCGTTCTCGGGAGCATCACGAGGCCACGTCCGCTCGTTTTATGCGGGCGAGGGCGACGGAGATCTCGCCTCTGCCACGTATCGTCAATGCGCGCTGGAGAGCTTCGAGGAACCGGGCGACAATGGGTAACAAAGAAGAGCGAGATCGTCCATGCTCCTCCTACGGCACGAAATCACGTTCCATTCGTCTCGCTTGGAAATATATTACTCTGGCCGGGCAACGGACGAACCGCCAAAAAGGAAGACTGCCGTCGGCTTGTTGTGCACCGACGTGACGCGGCGAAACACAATTACCACGATCGAATCTCTCTCTCTCTCCACTTCTCTACTCTTTGGTTGTTATTTCACCCCCCGTCACGGGCCGAGAATGTGATCCTTCGTAGTGTTATTTCTGATGATCCTCTTTGACATCGGCATGTAGCGAATCGTATTGTCAAAGAAGAGCCTTCGATGAGCACTTTTTTCCGAGCCAAGAATTGCATTTATATTGCATTCTCCAGCGTAAGCTCGAAAAAGTATGTAGAATAAGGATTAAACTGTAAACAAAATATCCAAATATACAACAAAATTATATATTTTGATTGATTTCAGGTGGACTTTAATATATTGGGGATTCCCTTGTGCTGGGATTCTATAACTCGTTAGTGCAGTTAACGACAGTTTTGTTATTGTTGCACAGCTTTTCTACGGTATACAAAAACTGCGCAACGATGACGGAACTGTCGTTAACTCTAATAACGAGTTACAGAATTCCAGTACTGGAAATTGTTTCGTCAGAAGAAAATAATTTTAAAAGGACCGCGAGAATTCTTCCGGCTTGAGGAAGAGAAAATATCCTCCGAATACGTCTAGAAAAATCTACAGTAAGATATTTTATCTGAGTTTACGTTGAGTGGGAATTGTTTTGTAATAATTTATTTAAAATATATGGTTCAAAGAACCTTCGAAGAAAAGTTTTTGCGCAAGTCTTGAATGTGCCTTCTATAAATTTTCCACAGTTGAATACGATCTTTAACAAGCTTAATATTCAAAAGAAAGGTTGCTCGAAGAATTTCACAGATGGTTGACAAATAATCCTCCACGAGTGTACTTGAATGCATCGGTGTGTCAAAAACAGGGGTCGAGGGTGCATAAAGGCAACAATGGTAAAGAAAGCGAACGAGAGACCTGGAGCTAAGCCCGGTCGTGCGTTCACTGCGAAGCAGACAGCCCGAAAACGCTCATCTATTCGGCGCCAGCTACACGAGGATCGCTCGTGGTAGAAGTATATTTCATTCGTCGGAGGAACGGAGGGTTCGCCGGTTCGAATGGAGCGGACGAATGGAGCTACAAAAGAGCGAAATCCATGTCTCGTCGCTAACGCGCTGTGGCGTCCGTAGGCCCTTGGGTCAGCCTCTCTTTGGGCCTCCTCGTTTCTTTCTCTGTCTCCCTCTCTTTCTTTTCTATGCACGGCGTAAATCTCAGGCAGGTATACGTCGAAATGCGCCCCTCAGACTTCCGAGTGATAAGCAGAACAAATAAATGCGTAGATAACTCATGTGTTAAAAACACATGTGCTTTTATATGTAATATTTTCAATGAATTTGGAAAGCGTGTTAAGGATGAAAGTTACAAATATCCATTTGGTTACATTATATTGATTTAGGAAGGATAACGGGAGCGCCAATAGAGAGAGAGAGAGAGAGAGAGAGAGAGAGAGAGAGAGAGAGAGAGAGAGAGAAAGAGAGAAAACGGAAGAGTGAAATTAGTGTGGAGCTTCGTCACCCACTCTTGGTCGTCGTAATCTTTTATTCAATTTGTTACGCGAGATAGCGACGTGTTATCCGCGGCGGCATTATTTAAATCTCCCTCGTTTAACCGTGGAGAGCTGATGTATATACTTCTTTCTTTTTTCTTCTTGCTCGCCGGTACACATTGTACCCTTTCTTAAGTGACTGGCCTTACTCGACGAGCGACTCCCGGTCAAGATTAGTCGGTAGAACATTGGATAATCGATCGTAATTGTGTCTATTTAACGAAGGGTCCGGAAAGCCGCCACGAGAGTGTAGCTCTCGCGTTCGGCTGGCATCATCGCTTTGCCGAACGTGAAAATCAAAAAGTAAATCCAACCACCGGTCGCGGTAAGAAATAGTCGACGTTGCGCTACGCGTTTTGCTATTATTAGCCGTCGGAGTAATCTTGGTGTTTAATCGCGAGATCTCTAATGAAGAAAAAAAAAATGGAGATAACCGGCAGGTCGGGTATATCTCTTGTTAATTTCCTCCAAGGATTCCCAGAGGTTTCTCTTTTTCTATCTCCCTCTCTTGCTTGCCCCGCTCCATCCCTCTCGATGCTCGATCCTGGATCTTAATCGACCGTCGTTACTTTCATCGTTGCCGTTTGGCGCCGAGATAATTAATCGTCCTGCTCACTGCCGCTTCAAGTGGCCGGCGAAGTGGCTGTGGCTCGGTGGTTTATCACAAAAAGGAATAACGAAGAGGCGCGCGGAGGGAAAGATGAGAGAAGAACAGACTCTTCCAGTAGGACGTTGGTAGAGTTGAAATGAATTTGCTCGATGGCTCGCGTAAGAGAGACGACGCGCGCGCACGACAGCTACCTGCTACGATAACAGTCCACTTCCTCTGACTTGGAACGGAACGTGCCTACGCATAACCGGGATAAGGATATCTTTAGAGGTTTTTATCGCTAAGAGTCAGGTGTGAATTGGAACCACTGGTGGGCCCGATCAAAGAGAACGTGCCGCCGAGCTCAACACGAAGAGGAAACAGTGGTCGGCTGAGATTAATCGATGTCGATCTGTCGATTGACAATACGTCGCTTCTTAGAGTTGCGGTTCCCAGAGGCCGCATTCGCGAGTCCTCGCGAATGAACGGGCAAACTCGACGAGGCACTGTATGTGTTTGAGATATGTGACGTTTGATTACTATCAGGCTCGTAGATTAATATCTAAATTAGCGTGGGAACCGAAGAAAACACTCGGCTGTAGAAAGGATCACTTTAGTTAATTTAATATAAGATAATCTCATCTCCCTTCCCTTCGTTCTCGCATATTCGAATCGTCCCAGAACCCACGCTTCTCAAGCTTGATCACTCGTTACGGCCGAGGGTCGACGCGACGACGTCTTCGATTCGTGAAAGCCTCGATTTGCATTCGATTTTAATCGAGCGTGATGTAATCGAGCGCTTAAGCTAATGAACGAGAACTCGCTGCGTTTAGCGCTCCGGCGAATATGCGAATTCGACGTAATGGCTATATTTAATTCGCCGGCTGAATGGGCTTCAATACGTACCGTCGTTTGCTAATCAAGCGCTTATCATCGCAACTAGGTATCCCCACTAATGAGACTAACAATTATGACAAGGCGAAATGAAATCGCGGAGGTATCTTATCGCGCGTCACGACCTCCGATTGAGAGATCTCGAATTATAGAAAATTAATTCCACGTGTAGAATGATAACATGATTAATATTATCGATCGTTGCAGGGATTAATCGTTACGCCGGCGGCTATTTGAGGCAGCGACCACGAAGAGATAGTGTCAGGTGTCGTTGATGACGAGTACGGTCCTGGAGTTCGTTTCGTCCTTATACGCACACACGAAAGACGGCAAGCGGTATGGGGGCATGGCATAACAAAGATTCATCGGGACCGGTTTCGTGTGCCGCCCTTTTTTACATTCTCCGAAGAGGCCCCGTCGAGCTGCGGGTGTGAAAACCGACACCCACCCACTTGTTATTTTGTCAAACACAAGCCCAGGAAATTATAGGAATCATACGCTAACGTGTGTCTCCTGAAACGCTTCTCGCGAGGTATTATTCTCTCAGTCGCACGTGCCGTTGCATTCTGTGCGAAAAATCGCGCGTATGTAATTAATAATATAGTTAATTATATTTTTACAAATGCGTTTTTATACGTTGAGAGATACAGAAATGTGTTTTACGTAATATATATTTCGCATAAAGCTTTTTTTATAGATATATGTTCCTTTGCAGAACGTTTTGGACACGTTTTCTTCACCGTACTTTGGAACACAACCGATTTTCAATGGAAGAATATACTTCTAATTTTCATAAAACCAGACATACCCCAAACAATTCTAAAAGATGTTTTAAAGACAGATTGGATGTCGGATGTATCTTGAAATGTTTCGAAAAAAGGATATTTGTTCTGCAAACGAATGTACATTAATATATAATATGATATGTGCAATCACAGTCGAGTTAGCACTTAGTATCGACATAAAAAGTATCTATTAATTAGATCAAATGATCGCATTGTCTTTCATAAGAGCACGTCGATAGTTAGTCGCGAATATCCATCCGCGAGTGTTTTGCGTGCGCGTTATTTTGAGTGAACACGGGGAATTTTCCCGTGAACAGTAACGATAATGCGACGTAATGCGATGCAAAGCGCGTTGATCTTAATAATAATGTCGCGAAATGATAGGGACACGCGTATTACGACACCTACCCACTTGTCATTTCGCTAAACACGATCCCAGAAAATTATAGGAATCACGTGGCGACGCATCTCCTCGCGTTCTCTTTCTCTCTCTCTCTCTCTCTCTTTTTCTCTGGGAGTCGGCTCGCGCGCTCACGCCAAATTATTCTCGATTGCACGCTCGCGCTACATTTTATAACCGTCAATTAAAAGTGACACCGGACAATTGCTGTTTGTGACCGATATATCCTTCTATATAATTCCGAATGAAGTCGCAAAATTTAATAGTCGCCCGGAACCGTACATTGTTGCTCGTTGTTATTCGTTGCGTGTAATTTTCATCAGGAGGTATTCCCTGTGATTACTGTCGATCGAAACTCGATTTCAATCGGAATTTTCGCCCTGTCTTCCAGATCCGCAGATATTCGTTGCGACGCACAGATATGAATAGATGTCACCCAGTAAGCAAGAAATCATTAATATAACGTTATTACAATGATATTCAAGAACTTGTAATATTGTCAAGTATATAGTGTTTAATATTGTATCAAACATCATTATGAACATACTTTGACCGCAATTTGGAAGTTTCAATAATGTTGAAATAGAGTTGCCATAACGTTTTAATCGTCAGAAATATTTTTAAGATGTTGCATTGATCTCAAATAAATGTTAAAGTAACATTTGAAAAATATATTTTTTGTAATGTTTTTAAAACGTTTAAACAACGTTTAAACAACAGAAAAATCATATCGCAAAATAACATGTAAAAAATATAAATGCAACATTACTAAAAAATGTTCAAACAATGCACATGAAGTCAACGTTTCTAAACATTAATTTAATGTTTCTTGCTTACTGGGCAGTGTCAGAATTGCTACTTAAAATTCACTCGGTCAAAGAAGAATTTTTCTTCTACCATTTTTTATGAAAAAAAAAAATTCCTTTTTCCTTTCTCTCGTCATAGACGATCGTCATAGACGTTATAGAATTTCGGGACAATCACCGAGATTGCAGTCGAGATGGCCGATGGTAAAGTTCATGGAGCTACTATCGCGTCGAGATTTATTGTAATATCGTTCTTTGATCGCGCAAGCAAAATACATCTGCGCACGTCATTTATCTTCGTGGAGGTGCATTGCTGACTCGAGACAACGTCATAGTCGTGAGATGCATTTCCATGCAATCATGGGAATCGAAAATTGCAGTGCTCGCGAGTATTCCAATCTCGCGTTACCGCTTGCAGCTGCTGTGGTAGTTGCAACGATCGCGAGGCAATTGAACCGAGACGAAATGCTACGCGGCGGCTAACCGCAGCTATTATTTTTGATGCGAAGGGTGCTGGGCACACCGGGGACGGGAGGGAAGAACCTTTTACGGGAAAGTCGAAATCACGGCCGGACACGACTCACACAGCAATGACCGCCATGAAATCGGATTGGCTTCAACTGCCAATCGAACTGCACTCAGTGAACTTCACATTTTCGTCGCGCCGTTTCTTACTTATGCGCGATCGTATATTCCTCTCTGTTATTCCTTTTCACTCGTCCCTCTGTTTCTCTCTCTCTTTCTTTCTCATCGTCGTGCACGACTACGCGAGAATTTTTACGTTAAAAAGGAAACACGCAAAAATAATCGCGTTCCAGTCGAGAGACTCGATCGTAAGACGAGATCACAGAGATCGGTCAACGATCGTAAAGATCACGACGACGAGATTGACTTTTTTCAGTCGGTAGAAACTACAAGCGCCCATCAGCAATCTTTTTTAGGTAAAGATTGCAGTAAAATTATATTGAGAGAAAAAAAAAATGGTTAATCTCGCTAAAATTATTGTCATTTTGACATGATCTTGTCGCTTTAATGAAAAAGTAGCAGTAAGAAAACGTATATAAAATTTGTTGTTATTGACATTATAGTACTACGCGTTTTTTTACTACAAAAATAAGAAAGAAAAGATAATTCTTTCATTAAGCGATTATAGTCACACATATTAAATATTTCTTCTCAGTGTAATTTTGAACCATCGCAATGCATAATTTTTGTAATAACAGTTTATTATAATGAAAAATAATTACCGGCTTATATTGAAATAGACAATTTCCATTATAAATAAAACGCAATCCTAGTAAGCAAGAAATCATTAATATAACGTTACTACAATGATGTTCAAGAACCTGTAATATTGTAAAATATGTAGTGTTTAATATTGTATCGAACATCATTATGAACATACTTTGACCGCGATTTGGAAGTTTCAATAATAATTGAAATAGGATTGCCATAACGTTTTAATCGTCAGAAATATTTTTAAGATGTTGCATTGATCTCAAATAAATGTTAAAGTAACATTTAAAAAATATATTTTTTGTAATGTTTTTGAAACGTTTAAACAACATTCAAAAAAATCATCACAAAATAACATGTGAAAAATATAAATGTAATATTATTAAAAAATGTCCAAACAATGCACATAAAGTCAACGTTTCTAAACGTTAATTTAATGTTCCTTGTTTACTGGGATGAATTTATACCCAGTAAACATGCATGTCTAAAAGATGTCGAAAAGATATCTAAAAGACGTCTTATGCAATAAAATGTTGCATAAGATATCTTTTAGATATCTTTTCGACATCTTTTAGACAT
>NW_022639641.1:313430-319554 GCF_010583005.1 Odontomachus brunneus
TGTTTACTGGGTAGGCTTTTTCTTAGTACATTATGACACAGTTTATAAGCTTTCTTTAGTACATGATGACACATATAGGTTAGTTTATAGGCTTTTTTAATACATGATGATTTTAATATAGCATTCCAGTAAGCAGAAATCATTAGTACAACGTTGCTACAATGATGTTCAAGAACCTGTAATATTGTCAAATATGTAGTGTTTAATATTGTATTAAACATCATTATGAACATACTTTAACCGCGATTTGAAAGTTTCAATAATGTTCAAATAGAGTTGCCATAATGTTTTAATCGGCAGAAATATTTTTAAGATGTTGCATTGATCTTAAATAAATGTTAAAGTAACACTTGAAAAATATATTTTTTTAAAATAAATTTTAAAATGAATTTTTTGTAATGTTTTTAAAACGTTTAAATAACATTCAGAAAAATCATATCACAAAATAACATATGAAAAATATAAATGCAATATTATTAAAAAATGTCCAAACAATGCACATGAAGTCAACGTTTCTAATCCCATTTGAATTAAAGGAAGGTGTACCTAGTTTTCCAATAGTGACAAAAAATACTAAATTATCATCATTGATTGAGAAAAATTCTTGGTTGTTGTTTAAAGTTCTTGGCATTGGTAGCGAATGGCTAAGTACATCGGTGAAAAAATGGGAACAAAATGAAGAGTACGTCAAGGCTAAAATCTTCTTAAAAAATATGAGTGGTTAACGATGTTGCCGAGAGAGGGGTGAAACTAATGCAAGACTTTTCATTAACTTTATCAAAGGATGAACAAAATAAACAAAATATTTTGCAATCAGTTGAAAGCCATAGACGAAGTTTCAGCGACTTCAAGAAATCTACATTAAAAAAACTTTGAACATTTGAAATACTTAAGTAGCCTATTAATGTACTGAACTTTAACATTATCCACTTCTTGTAATGTTCAACGTATATTATGAAAATACAACTGTTCAAAATAAAAATCTTTGTTTTAAAATTAAATGTTCAATTATTCCTCTTCAGTAACATTTAATATCTTTACTCAAAATATTGCAAGAAAACCTTTTATATTCCTTACATTTGAGGTATTTTAAAATTTGTTATTTGTACATAGAATACGAAACAAAGTTAATTTCTTATTTTTTAAAGTAATTATGTGTTGAAAATAAATAGAATAGAATAGAATAGAATAGAATAGAAGCCTTAATTCAATAATAATACCCAATCACTACATTAAATTAAAAAATGTAAAATAATACGCCAAAATTAGCGAAAAGCGTAAACTTTATGCTTCTTGGGACAAGGGTTAGAATTGGAATTTTGGACCAAAATTTTTAATTTTGAGTTTTTAGACCAGGCATCACCAGAAAATGCCTGGGGAGTAAAGATTTTAGATACTTTGGTTTTTCCGGAACACCCTAATGCACATAAAGTCAACGTTTCTAAACGTTAATTTAATGTTCCCTTTTTACTGGGACGTTTGGTCTACTCGAACATGCATATTCAATATGTCCCATTTCTATCGCGTAGCAATTTCTATCGATAGATCCTTCGCGCGATTCGCAGCAGTGCGCAAAGAGAGATTCGGCGTACATACTAATCGCATACATTCTCTCTGTTACAGTTTCACGGCGAAGTGTTCCTTCTCAGCCGAACGGGTTAACGCGCGCGGCAAAAATCCCCGGCGGGTTCTGGCGGTGGCATTTTTTTTCAGAAGCAAGGCGGGCGTAAACGCGCGATAGGAACGCCGTAGGTATTTAATGCCAGGTCGCCGTCGCCGCCGCCGCCGCCGCCGCCGTCGCCGTCACTGTCCGCATTCTCAGGTGACAAGTCTTTATAGCTCTCACCGCTCGCCGACTTCGCGACGAGATACGAGGTCCGCCGTCGTTTCCGCGCCATCGAACGGAAAACTATAGCGTCTGTCGCGTAGCCACGGTGTAGTACCCGGTACATATATGTACATACGCGCGAGCGGCACCGAGCCTAACATGTACGCGCTCAACAAATAAGGCACTCGTTAAACGCTCCGAGATCCGTTCGCAGCGGCCGGGCCCCGTGGGACGGGTTTTGCAGAGCCCTTTTGCCATAATCGGCGTACACAATACCTGCTGTCCCCGACGCTTCTTGAGTCGGGAACAGCCGGTGCACGTTCTTGTGTATTGCCATACGAAGCGAGCGATTTAACGAATTCTTTCGCGTCTTTCACACGGCCTCTCTTCCCGGGATGCATCATCTGATGCGAATTTTCATACCGACTGTCTAATTAATTTGTAGCCGGGCCACTCATTCCGACATGTTTGGCATTATATGTCTGATTCAGTTTCTCTTATGTAAACATCTGTGAATATTAGATTGGTACAAAAGATTTTTGTCACTTTTCTATTAAATTCTCGTAAGTTTGGAGGTAGATTACAAGGAAAATAGGAAGCCTTAGATGTCTTAAAAATAACGAGTCAATGTTGTTCATTTCATCCGTAAAAATGATTAATTATTCGAAATTGGGTAACTTCGTTTTTTATTTTATTTGACAGTCACAACCAACCTTTTGCACCAATCTAATATCACTTAATTTCAACTGGAGAGTCAGAAATATACGTGTTTAGTATTATTAATAGTTGTGCGTCTGGAATATAATATCAGCTGTTAAAGACCGCAAATTTCCACGACTTTATTGTTAAAATTGTTTTTTTTTTTTTATAGTAATTTAGCAGTATTTTGATGATATAATATTGAATTAATATCGTTAACAATAAAAGTATGTATAAATTTGAATATATTATTGTATGAATTTAATTATATATTATATGTACTATATTATATATTTATTTATAGTCCAAAAGTCGATTCTCAGATCTGATTAAGAATCGAGAGTAAGATCCGGCGATTACTCAGCCCGCGTGCCACGACAAGCTGCTACTCCGTGCGCGCGGGAAGTGTAATGAAGTTGCGAAATTCGTCTCTGTCAAAATCGTGACGTCGACATGTATCGATGCGAACTTGCGGAGAGTGGTAAGGCATTGAGACGTGCGCTTGTCCGATGCAGCTACGTGTATGCACACGTGTGGAATGCGCTTACGCGTCAACGTATCCGTGTACAGGCATACGTTTTTTACGCGTGTACGCTTTTGCAAGTTGTTCCTTCTCCGATATGTTCTACGTGTCTATCGTACTTCTAGATATAATTGCAAATATAATGGTAGTTATGATTAATTTCCGCGTAGATGAAGCGAAAATATATATTAATTCAGTATAAATTACTATATATCTGAGTTATTTAATCTTTAAACATAAATGTCACTTTAACTTTCATCATTCACAGTACGTGAAAAAAGATCGGTATATAATGATCACTGAACAATGAATAAAAAGCTTAAAATTCCTTCTTAAAATGTGTTTATTGCATAAAATATTTATTGCTTGAAGTTTATCTTCAAAATGCATTTATTGCATTTTTAATAAAAATAATTTTTAATGTAATTTTTAAAGCAACTCAAGTGCTGCGTTCCGTTATTTACTGCAAATACTGTCAGTACTACTAACAGCGTTCCTAAATAGGTTACAGTGCACTGCGAAAGCACTTCGACGAGTTTGTGACGTCATGAATTTTGATGTCACTTCCTGCTGCGGTTACTGCAGCTGGAGAGGTAATGGCTCCTGCACACACGACGCGGTAATATTTTCCGTGCGGCGGAAGTTCGCGCGACAACCAATCAATATGATGCTTTCCGTAATAATCTTCTAGCTCTTACGGAAAAACAACATATTGATTGGCTGTCGCGCGATCTTCCGCCGCGCGGCAAGCATTACCGCGTCCTGTGTGCAGGAGCCATAAAGCAGTGACAGTAAGGTGGTGCGTTCCCATTTATCGTCTTGCAGCATTTCGACAGTGCTCGAAGTTAAAACGGAACGCTACTAGCAGTATACTTTCATGACGTGTAGCGTCAGTACTCGCAGTAAATAAAGAAATGCACCCCAAAAGACGAGATTAAACAGTTAAAAATTAAACAGTTAAAAATTAAACAATCGCACTTTTTTATTTAATTTTATACGACTTAATAATAGTGCCGTTATAAATTTGCTATGTCTAGAAAGTAAACTTCAAATTTTTTAATGATTTTTTAATTATTTTGCTATCCTTAATTTTGCTAAAATTACAGTTTGAATTATATGTTGAATTTTACTTGTTTTAAGGTTCTGCTATCTCTGGGGCGGCCATATTGGTTCGATGACGTCAAAAGCGAGAAATGATATCCCGAAAATCCCTTAAGGTGCCTTTACATGGGAGCATCGAGCGTCGAGCGTCGAGCGTTAAAGCGGTAGCCAATCAACGTACCGCTTTCCGCAAGAACTATAAGTATACTTCTGGAACCTGATACGTTGATTAGCTAACGCTTTAACGCTCGACGTTGGAACGCTCCCATGTATTGGCACCTTAACGTTTTATTGCTTTATTTTTTACTTTTCTCTGAAGAACCAAATATTTTCCTAATCCTAAAACCTATAAAAAGTACAGCAAACTTTGATATCTGACTGATATATCACGTAGCATCGTAAAATAATTCCTGAAATAATGCTACATTTTTCACGGTAGTTTGACAGCTGAGATACCAGCCTGTATGAACATATTTAATTTCTCGATTTTTACAATGTATCACCAGTATCACTGAGTTTGCTGTACATTTTACGGCTGTGAGAATCACGATAATATATACACTTCACGGTGTTACACAAAACCAGTTTATTGGATGCATATTATCCAACAAGATGATTTTTAGATAATATGTGACCAATAAACTGGTTT
Organism: Odontomachus brunneus; assembly: GCF_010583005.1. NCBI lineage: Eukaryota > Metazoa > Arthropoda > Insecta > Hymenoptera > Formicidae > Odontomachus > Odontomachus brunneus. The sequence goes on from NW_022639641.1 coordinate 318,231, forward strand.
TGTGTACGTATGTGTCAAAATGTGTTAAGCAATTGGAAAGCACCCATTATCAACTCTGACTTTCTCCGCGGAGATAGCAGAGCTTTAATATAAAGCTGGCCGCACACACTTTTCGTAACAGTAACCGTAAGACATAACGTAAGAATTGACCAATCATGTTGAGAATTGTTGAATCGTAAAGTCGCCATTTTTATGAATACTTGATTGCAATTGGTCAATTCTTACGTTATGTCTTACGGTTACTGTTACGAAAAGTGTGTGCGGCCAACTTAAAGGTTCGTCTACAATTTCTATAAGGTATGTAGGATTCACACAACGTCCGATGTCCGACGTACGACGGCCGATATCCAATAGGAGAACAGCTTTCTAATATAGAATTCAATTCTTCATTAGAAAGCTATTCTTTTATTGGATATCGGACGTCGTACGTCGGACATCGGACGCGGTGTGAATCCTGCATAAGAATATGGCTGTAAGGCTGATATTTAATCGTTCTATATATCCAGTTGCGCACATCAAGCTGCAGACTGCGTAAATCTTGACCGTTCTTTAATTTAAGTTGCAAGCAGAATCGTGCAACTGCTTGCAACTTTTAGCATCCCAATCCAAGCGGCTGCCGAAAAATTGTAGCCTGAGTTCCGAATGTGCAGAAACCTTAAGTACGAATACGGTTCTTTGTGTTCTATGGTGTGCAGAAAGTAGTGCGTTTCTCAGACAGCACACAATATTTATGATAAATATTTATTTCGAATTATTTCTTAAAAAAATATTATAAATATAATAAAAATATTTTATATACATGAAGGATAAAATATCAAAATATTTATTGAGAATATTATTAAAATACAGATTAAATATTTTATACAATATTTATAGTAAAAATAAATATCTGTAGTAATATTTTGTAAATATATCTATTTACAAATATTATATATGAAAAAAATAAATGTAATTATTTAAAATTATTAAATTAATAAAAAAATAAGAAATTCGAATCTCAGCAATGATAAGCAAATTTTCAAAGTTCGATTTAAATTCAATTAAGTAGCGTGTGAAACTATAAAATAGAAATTTTAAGAAAAATTCAGGAAAAGAGAAAAATATATATAAATGTATATATTTTAATAAACATTTTTATAATATTTATGAGATAAATATTTTTCATCTATTGAATCTAAGGTCACAAAAATATTTTGTAAATATATTCGTAAATATATTTATCAAACATTTTGGTAAATATTCATAAAATATTCAAATAAATCTTATAAATATTTTGTAAATATTTTATAAATATTTTGTGCTGTCTGGGTTAATGGATGAAAAG
>NW_022639641.1:319564-321950 GCF_010583005.1 Odontomachus brunneus
TATATTTATCAAACATTTTGGTAAATATTCATAAAATATTCAAATAAATCTTATAAATATTTTGTAAATATTTTATAAATATTTTGTGCTGTCTGGGTTAAAGGATGAAAAGGATAGAGAATAGTAGTAATTGTATTAATAGTTATAATATGTTCAATAAATGTGCTAAAATGTGTATTAAATATAATCGAAATATTACAATCTTAACAAAGAAAGACATAACTGCTATATAATATAGAAGTAACAAGAGTACGTGTTACGTCTATGTTATACAGGGTGTCCAGGAAATCGCTCGAAATATTTTGAGACATGATTCGGGACCCCAAAAGAAGGAAAAAAGCTATATAAATATAGGTCTGGAAATAAGTCGTTTCCGAGTTATAGCCACTTTTATGTTAAAAAAATCGTAATTTACAGCCCGCATGGCACCCCTTTTTAAATTTTTTTAAATTTTTATTTTTTTAATTTTCATTTCTTATCTTTTAATTTTCAAATTTTATTATTTTTTTTAATTAACAATTATTTTTTAATTTTTTTTTCAATTTTTCGATATTTGCAAATACATTATTTTTTAAATCAATCATAAACATGAATAGGTATTTAAATTGAATTAAATAAGGTGTTTAAAATTTACAAATATCGAAAATTAAAAAATAAAAATTGTTAATTAAAAAAAAATAAAATTTAAAAATTAAAAAAATAAGAAATGAAAATTTTAAAAATAAAATTTAAAAAATTTAAAAAGGGGTGCCACGCGGACTGTAAATTACGATTTTTTTAACATAAAAGTGGCTATAACTTGAAAACGACTTATTTTCGGACCTATGTTTATATAGCTTTTTTCCCTTCTTTTGGGATCATGTCCCGAAATATTTTGGGCGATTTTGCGGACACCCTGTATAACAGTTATATTTTGTGATTGCTGGGATAATTGTAGTAAAAAATATAAAAAAATTAATTTATTAATGAGTTGTAGATGGATATTGCAAATGTGGGAGCTATTGGAGGTTTATTTGTAATATCAGCATCTGAAATTAACTCTGAGGACTCTATCCTCTAATAACTGGCCATGTTCTATGTACTAAATCGATTTCAATTAATGACATTTTTTATATTATTTTATATTATTATTAGACTGCTTCTCTCTCACAATTTTTATAAAAGCAATATTGATACATTACTGATTGGAACCTGACGACGGACATAGGACGATCCAATAGGAAAATTTATTTTCTAGGGACAATACATTACTAGCTAGTAACCTTAAAAAATGCAATCTTGATGAATCTACGAGATGCATTCAGCGGGAGCGGTGCACTTGGACACGGTACATTTGGACACAGCCAATCACAGCACCGTGTGATTAGAGACATTTGTAGGGTCCCTTGGAACAGCGACTTGTGATTGGACTGTGTCCAATTGCCCCATGTCCAACTGATATACACCCGCATTCAGCTACATCTGTTGCATATAAAAGAACGCAACCCTAGAGAACCTCTAAAAGAATTGCCAATATGGTTATGTGACCAGCTGGTTGGCTGGCATAAACATGTAGGGATTCGGACATTGCGCCGCCAGTACAGAACAGATATATATATATATATATATATATATATATATATATATATATATATGTATATATACATATATATATGGTTTTGCATATATATCAGCCTAATGGCTTCTGCACACAGAATGCGGTAATGCTTGCCGCGCGGCGGAAGTCCGCACGACAGCCAATCAATATGTTGTTTTTCCGTAAGAGCTAGAAGGTTATTACGGAAAGCAGCATATTGATTAGCTGTCGCGCGAACTTTCGCCGCGCGGCAAATATTACCGCGTCCTATGTGCAGGAGCCATAAGAATGGAGTCCCATGGAGCGTATCGTGCGTATCGCAGACTGCGCGTATCGAACATTTGACCAATCGCAGACGTTCCGCTGTTTTTGATACGTGGAGTTTCATTCCCATAGTCCCATAGAGCGGAATTCGCGTAAGCGTATTAGGCGGATAGCCAATCACGAGACAATTTCTTTATTTCCTTCTCCTAAATAATTTTGTGATTGGCGAACTGCCGATCCTCTTACAATAATTCCGCTCCATGGGACCACAGAAACAAAACTCTCGCGTACCGAAAACAGCGAATAGTCTGATATTGGATCGTAGTAAAGAGCAAGCGGAAAAATATTCTGTATATATAATTAAAATGAATTTTATTGAATTTATTAATTTATTCAGTATAATTAAATAAAATTTTACAGTTTGCTTAACAGGTGCAGAATTAAATCAAAAATGATATTGCTATCAATTGTTATTAATAATAATAATAATAATATATATATATATATATATATATATATATATATATATATATATATATATATATA
>NW_022639641.1:322149-329371 GCF_010583005.1 Odontomachus brunneus
ACGTAAATAATGTGTATTACACAGGGTTGAGTAATTTAGATTTTTTAAAACTAATTTAAGTTAAAAGTTAATGACCTAAAAATTAACTAAGTTTATGTTAAAAGTTCTTAAACCTTTTAACTTAATTTTACCTGATTAACTTGTTGGTAAACTCTTGTATTACAAGTAACTTTTGTTAAGTTGCAATAAAATAAAAAGTCAAATTCTAAACCAGGAAGAATTATTTATATTTGTAACAGAATTGAATACTATTACAAATAATTATTATCCTTAAAATATTTAAGTATTAATATTTACTTATAAATGCAGCATTGTTGTCGTCAACGTATATCACATGTTTTTCATCATTAAAATGTTAGAAACATGAATTGTAATACACCAACATTTAATAATCCATTTATTCTTCACCCGCAATATCCATATTTAATTGACTGTATGAAAAAGAAAAGAACATTTAACTTAATAATTTGTAATTCATAATGAAATACGCCTGCGATTGGTTAGATGTTCGATACGCGCAATCCGCGACACGCACAATACGCTCCATGAGACTCCACCTTTAGGGTAGGTTATGGCACGTATTTTCGTGTAACGCGTAACCGCGTAACCAATCACATCTTTCTATTCTTTTATAGCGAATTCGGTTGCTTGCACTAGTGTGCACTGAGTGCACACTAAGGCTTGTTCATAGTATGTTATTATATTTAAAAATTGTCTTAAATAATTCTCAAATAAATTCTCAAATATTTTTAACCATAATATGATATGTATAACATCCGTACGAATCATTTTATTAGTTAAAATGTTTTTAAATATGTATTTAAGACACGATCTTAAATATAAGAATGTACTGTAAACAAGCCTTAATGCGCACTCAGTGCGCACTAGTGCAAGCTACCGAATTCGCTATTAGAAGTTCCATTAGAAATATTATACGTCGCAATTTATTGGTTACGCGCTTACGCGGTACGCGGAAAATACATGCCATGGGACTCCACCCTAATGGCTCTTGCACACAGGACGCGGTAAGGCTTGCCGCGCAGCGGAAATCTGCGCGACAGTCAATCAATATGTTGTTTTTTCGTAAGAGCTGCAAGGTTATTACGGAAAGCAACATATTGATTGACTGTCGCGCGAACTTCCGCTGCGCGGCAAGCATTACCGCGTCCTGTGTGCAGGAGCCATAAGGCAATCAAAACAAACGCGGAACGCGTAGCGGATCTAATAAGATTTTGTCTTCCGTGTTTCCGCGTTCCACACTTCATGTAATGGCACCCTCAGGCTGAAGTCCCATGGTACATATTTTCGCGTAACGCGTAACCGCATAACTAATCTCATCTTTCTATTCTTTTAGAACTTCCAACAGAAATATTAAACGTCGAAATCTATTGATTACGCACTTACGCGATACGTAGAAAATACATGCCATGGGACTCCAGCCTCAGAGTCTGTCGGCAGGCTCTGCGCACAATCTACCGCCAATTTGATGTCACAGCCTGTTAGCAAACCCTGTCAACAGGCAGATTGGGAACGCAAATGACTATGGATCTGTCGACAGATCCTGCTCGAATTCGACAGATCCTGTTGCCAATCTGACGCCAGTCTGCATACAGATTGCTTACTGGGTAAAAGATACCGGATTGTTACGTGAAACATTGTAAAAGCCGGAGACCTGAGAAGCCGGAAAAATAAAATACAACTAGAATTAGAATAAAATACAACTAGGGGACGTAAAAATGGTAAAAGACTATCATTTAACAGGTATATTTTAATATAACAGCCAGTTGCAATCAGGGTAAAACTTTATATTCACACACACTCATACACACGTATTCATTTTGTACATTTTCCAATACACTATACCAAGCCATTGCCCTAGTTTACATCGTGCACTTGATACGCGTACTAAATAATAACTTTCTATGGGTTGGTTGACATTGTGCACTTGATACGCGTAATTAAATAGTAACTTTCTATTAGATAATCTTAATATCGACAATGTATATAAATAATGGTATATTATGCTGGTATAATACTGATCAAGAAGACTTATTGTATCGATTGAATGCATCATCGTTGATATGCATTGTCAATATTAAGATTACTTAATAGAAAATCACTATAGCTGCGTTTCGAAATTCACTGCTGGTACTGAAAATCTATAGTTTATGTTACGTATACCATAGATTTTCAGTACTGGCAGTGAATTTCGGAACGCAGCCTATATAGTACGCGTATCAAGTGCACGATGTAAACCAAACCTATTAGATAATTTTATAACATGTTCGACTGGCTCTGAGTTAATTGCTCCGAGAGCGATTAACGACGTTATAAGTCTCTACTAGCCAATCATAAAGCTTATAAGTACTTGTTCGACCAATAAACGTAGGCTGAATAATCCAAAATGAGTTAACCCAGAGCCAGTCAAACATGCTATTAATATCGACGGTATATATAAACAACGGTATATTAAGCTGATATAATACTCATCAACAAAACGTATTGTATTGATAGAATGCGTCGCTGTTGATATGCATTATCGATATTAAGATTATCTAATAGAAAGTTACTATTTAGTATGCGTATCAAGTGCACGATGTAAACTAAGCCACTGTCGCGTGAGTGTGTGCGTATCTCATCCCGTGCTGTACATGCTACTCGTGATCAAAATTTCTATCACTGACATAAGTTAGCGGCGATTTTATCGTTAAAGAAACATTTCGCTCAGCTATTGACGCATCGCGTTACTCGTACTTCCAGAAGAATTTTCAGGTTTACGTTTTCTGGTCATTGTAACTGAGGAATCATTTGCATGGGAACACTGATTTAGATACAAGAGAAAAAAATAATTTTAATTTGAGTATTATATGCAGGTTCTTACATTCCGCTATTATTTATTGCTTATTTCTCGATAAAAGATATTGATGTCATTCAAAAAGCATTGACTTTTCAACAGTTTATTCTATTGGCATTAGTGTTTTATAATAGGCATTAGTGTTCTATTAGCATTAGTGTTTTATAATAGTATGAATAATACCGCTGCTTTAGGTAAAGCGTGGGAGCGCGCGTACGTCTCGACGTCGCGGGCAGGCTCTTATATGCCGCTAGCATTTATTGTTTATTTCACAGCAACTACAAAAAAGATATCGATGCCACTCAAAAAGCACCGACTTTTCTACAATTTATTGGAACTAGAGATTTATAATTATAAATTAGAAGTTAAAAGATATCGATTAAAAAACACTGAGTTTCTACGTGTTTTTCTTTTACGCTTTATTTAACGCATCTGTATTAATATTACATTTAAAAACTTCTAATTCCAATAGAATGAACTTTGGAAAAATAAATATTTTTTTAATCATACCGATATCTCTTTTGTAGTTGACGACAAATAAGCAATAAATTCTAGTGGCATTCTAAGAGCCTGTCCGCAAAGTCGAGACGTACGCACGCTTACAGTCGTCGCATGGGGTCTTTAAGAGAATATTATATCCAAAATAGTTTTTTCTTATAGTTTATATGAACCCAAAAACCTAATTAAACAAAAAAATATCATATAAATTTTTCATATTGGGGTCTCTCAAGATCCCATGCGTCGACTCGTGTTCGCAAAGTAGTGCGACGATTGTAGGGTTAACGCTAGCAATTATTGTTTATTTCTTAGTAACAACAACAGATCAATGTCATTGAAAAAGTACAGACTTTTCGATAGTTTATTCTCAGATAACATAATGTCTAAAATCAGGACATAAGACGTCTTAAAGATCATCTTTAAGATATCTTTCAGACGATTTACGTATAAATGTCTTTAAAGTGTCTTAAAGATTATCTTTAAGACGTTTTATGTCCCGATTTTAGACATTATGTTGTCTGGGTTCTATTGGAATTATAATAGTACAATTGATACCGGTGAGTTAAATAAAGTGTGGAACCGCGCGTACGTCTCGACTTTGCGGTCAGCCTAGAGAGCACAGAGAATTCAAAAAGAACTTACAAGGAGAGGACCAGGTGACTCACCCTGGGATTTTGACCCCAATTTTTTAAATTATTCTGGAGATGAAAAAAAAAATACGTGTCCCGGCGTTTGATAGAATAAGCCTTAGTTTCGGAGTAATAAATTTGTGAAAATTGGCCATATCCGAAGCGCACCGCGGCGCGCCATATGAGCCTTCCCGGTAACTGTACTTCCAACCAGTGCAGTTGGCTTCGTGAGTTAGGTGCTTGCTTCATAATTCGTAAGATCCAAGTTCGCTCACGGAGGTAAGCAATAATTTTTTTTTTAATGAGTATTTTTATTTATTTTGATGATATTGATATAGTATGCAAATTTTTTAAATAGAAAATTTAATTTAATATCACATTCTAAATATTAATTTAAATTTAATTTTAAGGGAATTTTAATTTAAATAATATTTGAAATAATAAATAAGTAATGATAATAATATATAAGTTATCTGTAATGAATAACATATAAAGGCAACGTATCTAAATTTTCAAATTGTTTAAATTTAAAATTTAATTGGAAATAATATTAACAGTATTTTAAATTTCTAGTTTTTAAAATAATTAATCGTAGAAGAAGAAGAATAAACAAACATCATGTTGAATATAAAAAAAGTTTTGTACACAATGAAAGTTATACTTACTGTAATATTAAAAAATAGTTTATTTGAAGACAAGAAATTAGTTTTCTTTGAACCAAATCATTATTAAGTTACAGGCAATATTTTTTACAATATAGTAAGTATTACTTTAAATTATAGCTTTATATGTTTCTTAAAGTAAAAATTTATTGGAATATAAATATAGTTTTGTAATAAATGAATAAATGATTTTTACAATAAAAAAATGTATTTTTACCTTTAAAAAATATTTCCTGCAACATAGTAAATATTTATTACATTACTGTTTTATTTTGTACGAGAAAGTAAATATTTACTGGGATAAAAATGTAGTTTTTTTTATAAAAAAGCAAATTTTTTGTAAAATCAAATTTCACATTTGATTCAAAGAAATATTCTTTAGTTCCAAAAAATATTTATTGAAAGAAAAAATGCAACATACTTCTAAAAAAAAATATTCTTTAATATCAAAGAAATATTTTTAATATCAAAAAATATTTTTTAGCTTTTTTATTTTTTAGTCTTTTTTAATTAAAGTTTCTTTTTATATTATATTTTTGTCTTTTTCTAAAATTTTTTCTTAAATTTAACACACTATTATTTTACATGCTATTTAATTTAATTTAAATTATACCTCGAAAATTTGCTTACTATTGCTGAGATTCGAACCTGAGACCTCTGGCTCTTGAGTCGTTCAGTTTATCTACTGCATCACTTTCACTAACAGATACTTCTTATTGCATACTCATATAGTATACTCATGTACAAAAAAACAAATGATTTATTTAAAAGAAAAGAATAGGTCCTTTTAAATGTAAAATGCATGTTTAAAAAGAGTATGTGAAAAGTATCATATATTTGAAAAATATTTACTTGTTTTAAAACTAAGTAAAAAACAAATAAATTATTTTGTAAATTTAAATAAATTGTTTTTCTGATAGTAAGAGAAACTTAATTTAAAAAGATACTTTTACAAAAAAGATACTTTTAATAATAGAAAATAATTTATTTAGATTTATAAAATGATTTATTCGTATTTCATTTACTTTTAAAACAAGCAAATATTTATTTAAACATAGTTTTTAAATAAAAAAAAAATTATTTTTCTTCTTGGAAGGAAATTATTTATTTTTATATTAGAACAGATAGTGTTGATTATCTGTCTTTATCTAACTAACGTCAAGAATCGTGTACATTACTTCTTTATCCATTGAGACAATTCGTGCACGTTGACTACGTAGTTTATGTGCGTGGTTGGTTAGAAATGCTGTAACCATTCAGCTGAAATCGGGATCAGTTAAAACTAGCCCATGACCCCTCTCCTATAGTGTCCTGGCCTAACCGTCGTCATGACAAGACGTGTTCGAACATGTTCGGATCGTGTGATTTTTTGGAACGTGTCTTGGAATTTTCCAAGACTTTACTCTCGATATAGATCATTAATCGGAAAAATGGCGTTGGGGCATAACTCTTAGAGAGTCCTGGAGCCAGATATTGAAGTTGAAGTTGACCCCTCTCCTTCTTCTCTCTGCTAATAGTATAGTATAGTAGAAGTAATAAAAATAATTAAACTTTTTTGAAAACCATAAATACTTTATAACAAAATTAATTACAGAAAATTATGTTAAAATTGTTATGAATTATGAGGGAAAATTAATGAGCCAAAAATGTCAATATATAAATTAACAAAAATTATTTCATTTCAAGGATAATAATATACCGTCATTTACCGTAACTTTTATATCGCTGGTATGAAAGTTCTACGTCTATCCGTTTAATGATGCCACATGTTTTGTGAGCCGTTGCAAATTGTTCAAAGTTACCCTGGTGTTCCAAGTTACCTCAAACATAAGAAAACTAAAAAACAGCTAAAACATATTTTAAAAATTATTATTTAAACAATCTTTTTGCCCGATCAATTATACATTCGAAAATACTTTACTGAAAAGTACAATAAAAGAAAACATTTTAAAATAATTATACTAAAAAGTTGTTACTCAGAAAAATTGTCATTACAAAAAATATTAAAGAAGCAACTGAACAAAAATTGTATAACAGTTGGCTATTTACAAAAAAAAAATACAAAGAATAAAAATTGTTACTTAAAAAAACTGTTATGCAAAGAATCTTTACAAAAAAAATATAACAAACAAATCCTGTTAAAAGATATTTTACAAGTCTTTACAAAAATATTAATTTTGAGCTATAGCTATTTAATTTTGTACTTTCTACAAAAGTAATGATATAAAGAGGTTTACGCCAAGTGCGAATGATTAATCATTAACATTTCAGTTCTCACTTTTATAAACACAAATTCTTTTAACTATATAAATATTTAAAGTAGATAAATATTAAGAAAAACGTTATTATATAAAACTGTTTGTCGGAGAAGCTTCTATAAAAAATTTAATTTTGTATTTCTTCCAAAAATAATAAAAGAGATTTACATAACAACTTTTATTATTATATTTTTTGTTTTTTAATTTCATGTTTCGTTATTTGTTATATATTACACAAATCATTAACATATAAAACATTAACATAAAATTTTAATATTGTATATGAAAAATAAATTTTATATATTATTAACATAAATATTT
>NW_022639641.1:329381-329591 GCF_010583005.1 Odontomachus brunneus
CGGCACATGATCTGGCTGATCAGCAGTTCTGCTCATATGAAGACATCAAAAAATGGCTTGATTCGTCGATAGCCTCACAAGACGAACGCTTTTACCGTAACGGTATTCGAGCTCTGCCAGAAAGATGGGAAAAAGCTAGCGATGGGCAATACTTTGAATGATTTATTTGTAACCATTTTTTCACAATAAAGTTGCATTTTCATAAAAAAA
>NW_022639641.1:330534-331352 GCF_010583005.1 Odontomachus brunneus
AATGATTAATCATTAACATTTCAGTTCTCACTTTTATAAACACAAATTCTTTTAACTATATAAATATTTAAAGTAGATAAATATTAAGAAAAACGTTATTATATAAAACTGTTTGTCGGAGAAGCTTCTATAAAAAATTTAATTTTGTATTTCTTCCAAAAATAATAAAAGAGATTTACATAACAACTTTTATTATTATATTTTTTGTTTTTTAATTTCATGTTTCGTTATTTGTTATATATTACACAAATCATTAACATATAAAACATTAACATAAAATTTTAATATTGTATATGAAAAATAAATTTTATATATTATTAACATAAATATTTTAATATTAAATATGAAAAAATATAAAAATATGTATATATTAAATATTAAAAAATAAATAATTATAAATAGAATAATTTTGATAAAAAAATTACAGACTTATACAAAAAGCACTTGGCGTGCCTATACAGCATAATAATACAACTAGCCATAGTGAAATAAAATATACTTCAATATTTGTAGGAAAAAAATGTATTCTGAAGTATATGTGTATAGAAATAAATATTATTTCACAGAAATATACTTTTGTATCTCATAAATATATTTTTAAGTATTTGCTCTCCGTTTCTCTGTCAACTATATAGAGCTAATTGGCATCACAATTTTCTATATGATTATCACAATTAAATAACGTGGACTGTAGTCCTTAAAAAGAATGTTTGATTACCAAATGATATCCGCTTACAATCATATATAACTATTAGGTGCGCAACTAAATTCCCGCTGTTTGTCAATAGATAGCTCCAGCAGTAAGTGCTGGTCGATTT
>NW_022639641.1:331362-337949 GCF_010583005.1 Odontomachus brunneus
CAAAATCAAATGGCAGAATATTAGATTATGTGTAATTAGTTACATTAATTATACATAATTTTACACGACTTTGTTCATAATTTTGTATCAGGCTGCTTAGGTATAATTTTATATATAATCCCTCATTAAATATAATTATATATAAATATACCTAATTTATATATAAATATGTACAATTATACAGCAGTTAATATTCCTCAATTGTCTTTAGTTTGTGTGTCTTTTATTAAATATTATATTTAATGTTTATATAACTTAATCACTTGTTTAAATAAAACTCTGTTATGTCGTTAAAATGTATCCATGTTGTTCGTTAATGAAGTATTAATATTTAAAACAGGATAAAACAGGTTAATATTTAAAATAATATCTCAAAAACTTTGTAAAGTTTTGATTATTCAGTAAGTTGTTTTAAACCGTTTCCTGTTCAGATTAATCATAATATTATTTCGTTGAAAACTGAGAAGCAATAGTGTAATCACTGATGCACCAATATTTATTATATCAATATTTGTCGCATATCTAATGTTGATCCATCAATTCAATATTTATGAATAAATATATTATAATATTCTGTGATATATAATATACTATGTAACGATACGTTATATAAGTCTTAGGAACACATAGTTAGATCCACTTAGATCACCATCTGTCGCTTCATTTTCAACGTTAAGTAATCCTTACCGTTGTCAGTGCAAGGAAAAATTGATGGCTTCGGATAAAAAGAATTTTTTATTTAATGGATTAATTCATTTAAAATGATCATTAGAGAACATTACCAAAATACTGCAGGTTTTCGCTGGAAATTATCACAAATTTTCTAAAATTTTTCTTGATAAACTTTGAAGTATATTATCAGTCTTTCAACAAGATTTTCATAAGAAATGTATCATATTGTTTCCCTACACTGACGAATATCTCTAGTTCGTGTCATACGGATATTTACAATTTATCTTGTCAATAAGTATTTCGATATAAACATATCGATGTATCCGTTACTAATGTCCCGTGTACTATTATTGTTTAAATATCTGTATCTAATCCATATAAATATTTCCATGACACTACGTGAGTTGTCCAGTTTCGCGCATTATTCTGAAATAAATGTTACAAACATTATTCATATAAATGATAATTAATAATATTTATAGCCATGAATAACGGAAAAGTAATATATTTTATTGGACCATACACAGAAGACAAATACAACCAGTTTTTCAATCCAAACGTTTGTCATGTTTGCAAATATCCCAGCGGAAACTTGATAACGTGTAATCTCTGCAATATGATTTTTTACTGTTCCGAAGAGCATAAGGAGTTGCATAGAAACTCACACTCGGAAATATGCATAGCAGTGACAAGGATAATAACAAACAAATCTTTCTTGGATACGTATCCTAGCTTGGAACATTGGTTAGCATCACGGGACGACATTTTACAACAAATTCAACCTAGTCTGTCACGTTGCGTATACCAGTACGAAAAGGAGATGATATTATATGCAAAGTCGTGTTATGTGTGTTACCGACAGATAAACATAAGTCCTTGCAACACTTGCTATTCAGCTAATTTTTGTGATGATCACCAAATACAATGTAGTGTATGGGAAGGACATGGGAAGGAGTGCGGTGAGCTGTTGATATTACTGAACATGAATATAAGCGATATTATCTGCGACATGGAAAAGTTTCTTATTCATAAAAAAAGGAAATTCTCCAGATTTCCTTATATTTATAATGATGTTCATGACAATATTACATTTATTAATTCCTATGTACTCAGTAGTGATGAATTTATTCGTAATAAGATATATGTTGCTCCTAATTCAAATCTTCACTGGGATATAGAGCAATATGTATATTCTGAGGCTGTATCCAGTCCGCTGACACTGTACTACGCGTTGGCAGAATCAAAGTTATTACCTGTTCCACGCATAACACGTAAATACATTGTTCATCTTATAGACGCAAACAGAATAGATGTAATATCCTTGGAAATTTGGCATATTTTCTTACATCGTTTTTATACGATAAAGGAATTGTATATTGTACTTATAAAATCGCCAATTTTCGAATCGCGCAATCTAGGGTTTGGTTGTGCAATGTGCCGTCAACATAATCAGAAACTTTATGTTAAAAATGTATCAGAAACATACTACACGTATGTACGCTCACAGTCATATGAGCCGCCAAATGTGATTGTACTTCAAACACAAACTAGTTCTATGGGAACATGGCTTGGATCTATAACAGCAATAATAGCCCAAAGGTGTCCATTACTTTTAATCGCTGACACGGAAATGGCAGTGAAAGGAAATATAAATAAAATAGAAGATATAACAGGTGAAACCAGAAAACGCTTGTACAGAAAAAATAAATTCCGCGGGTATAGGCCATATAGAAACTATGAAACTGGAAGATGTTGTTACCGAAATGCGTATTTTATTATGTATTCATGAATTTAATTAAATTACATAAATTTAATTAAATTACATGACCGACCCAGTCAAAGGTTGAAGGTAATATATTGTTTGATACTATCTTCATTTTTATATAGTTGATGATACACAAATTTTAATAATATTCGAGAATATATAAGAAACTTTTTACTGGGATATATGTTCAAGTGTAAACAGTATTTTGTTTCTCATATTTTCAAAATATATAATAGCATTATTGTCTTACTATTATTGTCTATACACCTATATATAACTCGCATACAAGTTTCTGTTATATTCTGTGAGTTGCTGAGCTTTGCGCGTTATATCGAAGTAAATATTACAAATAAAATACTCATGAACGGTCATTACTAAGACATATCGCGACGAGTATAGGCGAAATAATAACTCTTGATAAACCATACACAGAATACAAATATAATCAGTTTTTCCATCCAAACATTTATCATGCTTGCAAACTGCCCAGCACAAATTTGATAACTTTATAATCAATGATTTCTTATTGTTCCAAGAAGCATGAAGAGATACATGGAAGCTCACCCCTGGAACTCTGCAGCGACCTAGCAAGTATCATAATTGACAAATCGGATTGGAAGATATATCATATTTAGGAAGAATAGAGAGAAGTATGGAAGGAAATTTTAATAATTTAAATCTGTCAGGTGTACATCCGTCAGGTATACGTAATAGATATGACATTATGCCCAAAATAGTATTATAAGTATCGCCGATGGATAAACATAAAGCTCTGCATCATTTGCTATTCAGCTTATTTTTGTGATGATCACCAAATGCTATGTAATCTAGAATATAAGGATCACTGCAAAAAGCTGTTACTATTACTGAACATTAATATCGCCTGTATGAATAGCAATATTTTGCAATTATGTCTAAACAAATTCTGGTTCAGCATATTTCCTAATACTAGACCTTATCATAATGTGATTACATTTATTAACAGATATTTATTAATGGAAGATCTAGATAATGTTAAAAAAAGATCTTTACTTCCCTATCCAAACTTTCTGGTCATTAGAACATTACATATGTGATCGTAATACTTGACATAAATATGTGCTTGATAAGATCATGGCTTGAAACTGTAACAACAATAGTAGTACAAATTCATTACTTTTAATCTTTAATGATGAAAATACAATTATCGAGTACAATAAAAATATGAGTGGTATCGATATGATAATATCGATAGGCAATTATCCTTGACTGAAAGTATTAGAAAGACAATGAAGTGGTATCGTAAGCTATTCTTTCATTTATTAGGCTTATCATTGACAAATGCTCATGTATTATATAAAATAAATAACGAAAACATATCTTTCCCTGCTTTTTGACTTGAAATAGTGAGAGCTTTACTAAAACTTGATCCTAATGTTTCATCATCTGTTCAGCCAGGTCCTTCTCGACTAATAGGAAAACATTTTCCGAAACATTTCGAAAATAAATCGATGAAATAATGTGCTTTGTGTGCATTATCTAAAAAAAGATGTCGAACTCGTTTCACATGCACTAATTGTAATACTTCATTATGCATAATACCCTGCTTTGAAAATTATCATTCAAAAGAAATTTTGCCATAATTAGTGCAAAAAGTTGAAATAAAAAGAAATAAAAATCATAAAATGTATAAAAAAATAAATAAAATATAAGTATAAATATAAATTAAAATATACAAAAAATTAAAAAATATAAAAAAGTAAAAAATTATGAAACAAGCAAAAAAGTAACAAAAAAATACAAAAAATTAAATAAAAAAACCAAATAAAAAGTTAAAAAGGAGCTACAAACTTTCTATGTCCACGTCATTAGTTCTGGGTAATGCTAAAGGAAAGTTATCTGCGTCTATACGTTATTCATTTATGTTGTCAATATTGCGCTTAGGGCTCGAAATTTCATAAATCTATGCTCAGAATTGGAATCAGCGATACCAAAAACCCCTAAATATACTATTTTTGAGAAAATAAAAATTTTTGATATTTGATCGTATGTTCCCTGCCGGGAAAGCCACTTTTGTGGCTTTGCATAAATCTCAAAATTCTACGCCATGTGTATAGTATTTATATAGAAAAATTTTTGAGAAAAAAATACACTATTTTAATGAAAAAAATGCCGGCAGTCTAAAGGTTAATCTATCCCTAATAGCCAAGTCTGCAGGGAACAGATTTTGCCAAACGCTTGTTGCAGACTTTGTACGCAGAATGGTGTTAGAATTGTTACGGGCTCTGTAGTATAAAATAATTTCAACAGAATGCCAGCAGTATTTAGACAAGATCTGTTAAACAGGTTTGATAGCAGACTAATAGCAAAATTTAAACAGAACCTATTTAGCAACCTGACGACAGATTGGCGATAGAAACGCAGCAGATCCTGCCGTGTGCAGTCTGACGGCAGAAACGCAGCAGATTCTGCCATTTTTATGTCCTTCATTTTCGTCTTTTTAGTACTTCACTCTCAGTCAAAGTGACAGTGGTGCAATAAATAAGGTAAACAACTTAAAAACCAGAAGTCTCAGGTTCGAATCTTAGCAATGATAAGCAAATTTTCGAAGTACAATTTAACTTGAATTAAGTAGCATGTGAAACAATAAAGTGAAAAATTTAAGAAAAATTCAGGAAAAGAGAAAAGTGTATATAAATGTGTATATTTTAATAAATATTTTTATAACATTTATGATAAATATTTATGATCTATTGAATCTAAGGTCACAAAAATATTTATAAAATATTTTGGTAAGTATTTAAAAAATAATCAAATAAATTTTATAAATATTTTGTGTTATCTGGGTGCGTTTCTGCCGTCAGACTGCGAACGGCAGGATCTGATGCGTTTCCGCCGTCAATCTGCTGTCAGACTGCGCACAACAGGATCTATACATTTTCTGCGATCAGTCTGCCGTCAAATGATTTTGGCAGGCGCTGCCAGTAGATTGTGAGCATAATGTGTATACAGTTGATGCCAATCTGCTATAATCCTTTGATTGAATCTGCCATCAGTCTGCCGGCATACTGCTGACATTTTGCTATCAGGATATTACTTGCTCGATGCATATGTCGCGTTCGCGTTTCCGGAATGTTGTGACGTGCAACCTTCAGGCCGCTCGTCACAAAGAAGCGAAAGCGTCGGAGAAGAATAAAGCTTGGGAAGTCGCGCTCCATGTGTGCGCAAAATTTTATGAAACAAGAGGTTTTGCAAAAATTTAAGAAAATTTTAGAAACACGTGTGTACTTTCCGTATGCGGGACAATTAGCAATCTTGTGTTCCGAATATTATGAGATCTAGTAATATACATGGACGATTTTATGATTGCAAATTCCACAATTAAATATCATCTTCATATGTTGCAAAAAGTATTTAGATTATTAGTTAATAATATTTTAGACTTAAGAATCGATAACCGTAAGTTTTTATATACTGAGTTATTATACTTATGTCATTTCCGAAAACGGTATAAGCCCAACTAAAGAAGGAATTGATGCAATGTACAATTTTTCAGTACCAAAATACGTTAGAGAAGTGTGTGAATTTACTGGAGTGTATTCTTATTTCCCAAAGATTATTGAGGAGTTTTTGTTAATAGTTAAAGTGTTATATGATTTGTTGCGAAAAAATGTTTCTTTTGAGTTAAGTGAGAAAGCATTAGAGGCTTTTGAAAAGCTGTAGGCCAAATTAGTGTCGGCATTTATATTGTCTATATCTACAGGGTGTTTCATTTTAAGCGCCCCAGGCTAATATCTTAGATATAGTGCATTTTAGATAAAAAATGTTTTAGACGAAAGTTATAAGGTATAAAGAATTTAATGGTAATATCTGTTTAATCTTGAATGTCATTATCAAGATCAGGTCAAGGTTAAATTGATTTTTTTAAATGAAATCTCTTATATTTTATGGCATATTCTTATAGCTTATCTCGAGAGCTCTTTAAAACACTATAATAACGTCATTCTTAATTAAATACTTTTTGAGTAATGAAATTTAAAGTTATAGTATCTCCGGAATTAGCATTACCCAAGATGTACCACGCAGAAATTGCTCGATCTAATTTACATTTCGCGTGTGTGTGTGTGTGTGTGTGTGTGTGTGTGTGTGTGTGTGTGTGTGTGTGTGTGTG
>NW_022639641.1:337990-351612 GCF_010583005.1 Odontomachus brunneus
GTGTGTGTGTGTGTGTGTGTGTGTGTGTGTGCGTGCGTGCGTTTGTGAGTGGGTGGGTGTGACGTGACGGTTCTCAGTCCTTATTTGTTCCTTAACTTATCATTGTAAATATCCATCCAATCATCCACGCATCCATCCATGCACACACACGTGTATACGCACAAACACACGTACGCACACACCTCCATATACACTCACATCCATACTCACATCATACCCACCCATTCATACACGCACGCACGCACACACACATACACAATACTACATAATTTGACATATTTTTCTAAATCTTTTTTCTAACATAAAGGAACTGTATATTGTATAATCGCCACTATTCGAATCCCACGATCTAGGAACTGTCCTAGGTGCGAAAAATATAGTAAGAAACATTATGTTGAAAATGTATTAGAGCCGCAATTATGCGCGCTTAAAGTTATATAAACAACCAAATGTGATCGACCATATGACCAAATATTTGACATATATACGTACTTGATAAGAACATGGTTTAAATCTATAACAACAATAGT
Organism: Odontomachus brunneus; assembly: GCF_010583005.1. Taxonomy (NCBI): domain Eukaryota; kingdom Metazoa; phylum Arthropoda; class Insecta; order Hymenoptera; family Formicidae; genus Odontomachus; species Odontomachus brunneus. The sequence continues at coordinate 338,521 of NW_022639641.1, forward strand.
AGTACAAAAATGTCCATTACTTCTAATCTTTAATAATGAAATTACAATGGATTGCAATATACAAAAGATACAAGAAGTAACAGGTACAACAAGAAATCGATTATACAGGAAAAATTAATTCTACAGTTGTAAACAGAAACCATGTGACTGGTGGATTGTGTTACAGAAATACGCATATCATTATTTATCCATGAATTTAAATCACATGACCGACCCAATTAAAAACTTCAGTCTCCTGATTTTCAGATCAGGAGTTGTTTGATCATTGCTTTCATTTTAATATAGTATAGTAAATGCCCCTGTCAATTTTTAACGATATTCGGGGATAAATAGTACATCTCTTATTGAGGTATATATTCAGTCGTAAATTAATGGTATGTTGGTGTGTATGATATATTGTTTCTTACATTCCTGAAATATGTAAAACATATTTACGTGAGATAATAGAATAATTGTATATAGTATCCTAAATTTTACATTTCGCATACTATTCACATACTATTCAGTAGTTATAAATACTATATTTCACAATTCTGTACTCAGCTGTATTTAATTGTTTTGTAAATCCCTACTTTATTGCCCATGTTCTGCAAACAATAAGTGATAGTATTATTGCGATATATTTTATACAGATTATATTTTTATGTTCTTCATATTGTAACTCGTAACCAATATCTGTAGCTCGTTACATCTACTTTTACAATTTAAATTATGAAAACTTGTCAAGAAATATAAAAGTATCTGAAAGTATTAGTGCCTTATATAAAAGTTATCACTGATTATTGTAAAATGAATACAAGTGTAATCATAGTCGCTAATAAAATATGGATTTTAATAGTAAATAATCATTAGTAAATATATCTTACAATTCTCTTTCCTGTTTTTGTAGAAGTATAGCATATATAGGATCGGTGCTTTATTTGTGGCCACTGCTGTATTTGTGGTCACTTTAAGGAATCTTTCGAATTATTTAGTTTATGATTCATGTTCGCGTTACGTAAGTGGCAATATTTTGTTTTTACAACATTTCTATTAAACATGCTGCTCGCTAACGAATGTAGAATTTTCTTTCTTCTTTATCTAAGTATTTATAACCGAAGGTAAACGAACTGCTGCATTTTCTTGTACAAAACGTTAAGAATACGAGATGAGATAAACGTTAGAATTATTATATAAAAGACACGATGCTCTATTTTTGGCCATAGAGTGGCCAGAACTGGTTGTTGCGTTGTTCCAGTTATGGCCAACAAAAATAATGAATGTATTTTGTGTAAAATTATAAAATTTGTAGCACTACAAAATCCATGCTTTGGTATTTACTAGCCCTACTATCGTGCTTGAAAAATTATAAAAGTATAAGTAGTACAGTTATTAGTCTGGAAACAAACTTTATATACAGGGTGTCCGAAACCTTTCTTGACACAAATCGTAGAAAAATAGAACGGATTAAACTGAACAGAAAAGTCACATACCATTTTTCGAAATTCGCAATAGTTTTCGGGTAATTAATTATTGTGTCAGAGCAGATAAGCGCTCCGGCCGGCGCGCGACCGTGATATACGCGAATCGCGGCTCGCTGCGTCCCTCCGCACATAGCTACGAGACAGAGCGTATAATTTTGCAATGTTAATATTTATAATTTTTCGTATCGAGAAACGAAGAACGTTCGAGTTTTCGAGCACAATGAAACAATATGAACATCGGTGAGTTTGCATAGAGGAGGATCCTCATAGAATGGTGCTATGTACGTCTATTTTGACGTGCTGAATATTGTGAATTTTCAACATGACTACACATATTATCATCGAGAACGTAATGTAATGAGATAATCAAAAGGGGATATGCTTCAATTTCGCAAACAAATTGTGTTTTATTATGCTTGTTATATTCTGTGGAGGCAGATAATTCATCGAGTAATCACAGTGAATAGGAATCGCATTTTTAAACAACAATATATACAAAATTATATAGTATATACATAGTCACAATACATATCAAAATGTTTCCGATAAATTATATGTATTCGACGTTTTCTGTTGAAAATTGAGACAAACATTTTGATTGTCCTAATATAATAGAGAGTAGGTTAAATATTAAAATAATGTTACCCGAAAATTCGTTGATTATTCTAGATAATATTCTAGATAAGAGGATATACAGGGTGTCCAAGATTTGTTTCCGCAACTTTCGTGGGAACATAGATCGATTTGAGAACATAAGTTCCATACTGTTTTGCGATATTTACAATAAATCTCGAGATACTAATTATAGAAGATTGAGGAATGATTACGTGCAGTAGACAGACGGGTTGTAGTAAAGATATATGCTATCGTATGTTTGTACATTAAATCAAACTGAACAAAAAAGTCCTTCATTATTTTGCAAATAATCACCTAAAATTTTAAATATTAATGAAAAATCGTTATATGTTTACCCAGATAGCACAAAATCTTCAGAGAATGTTCTAGGATATTCCTGGGATGTATGAATGCCCTTAGAATGTCTTTAGAAAGTTTTTGAAGATTTTTGATATATGATTGTGTGCGATAATGCACAAATTTTCTTTAATTAATGTCTAAAAATCTATGTAGTTACTTGCAAAATGATAGAGGACTTTTATGTTCAGGTGATTTAACGTATAAAGAATAAAACGGCAGACGACGCCACAACAATTCATTTAACATATCGAGCATGATTATTTGTACCGATCGCCAAATGATGGAATATTTATAGAAACTATTCACAAATTTTCTTTGATTAATATTTCTATATTTATTGCGAATATCGCAAAACAATACAGGACTTTTATGTTCACCTCAGTGTGTTCTATGTTTCCACCAACTTTGTGAGGAACAATCTGAGACATCCTGTATGTTGGAGTGAGTGATGACGCGTGTGCTAAATTTCCCTTCAGTTCTTGTAAGGATTTCTTTGGACTTAATGAATTTTATTAAATTCAAGAAAGTTTATTTATTGGAATAGTCCAAATGAACTAATTTTTAATACGACAAAGAGTATTGTTCGGCATTACAAACAATTATTTGATCTAAGGAAGAAGATTGTTTTATATAATTTTCTTATTTTGCTTAAAAGGTTCGGTAATTCTGTTCAAATAATTTTAAGAAACTTGACTTTCTTTTCTCGTGTTATTGATAATCTATCATTGTAATTATATCATCGTATGTGTCCTTCTCAATCCGTAATATTTTGTATAAGTATTCAATCATTCGATAATAGTTTCTATAAATATTCCATCATTTGGCGATCGGTACGAATACGCATCCTTCTTATTGATCACGGTCTAAGTTATTTGACTTTAACAATCGTGTAGAAATTAGTGATGTCAATTAGCTTCAACTGGTTGGCAGTTGCACTAAGAAAAATACTTGAAAATATATTTGTGGCATATAAAATTTCTGTGAAATAAAATTAATTTCTATACACTTATAACCCACATTGCATTTTATCTTCTATAAATAAATATTAAAGTATATTTCTTTTCACAAGGAAACATAGGCAACCCGAAAATTCAGAAAAATCTTAAACATTGTGTGTAAGAAGAGTACTACATCCATAATATAAAACTATTTTTTGTTTCTGCTAAACTTCGATTTAGAGGGGTGAAATTATTTCTCGAAAAACATGATATTTTTAGTTTTAGCGAATATTTTCTAAAATATAAAACATATGAAAAAAATGGTTTATATAAAAGTTGTAGGATATTTTATTCTTTTTGCAACAGTGTATTCAGATTTTGCAAAAATAAAAATTTTTTTAACCCCGTTTCCTCCATTCTTTATCTTCACAAACTTTTAATTTCTTGTTAGGACAAAACTAAAGAGCATCGAATACTAAATCCATTCATATATAACACTAGAAAATTGTCATGATTAAATTTTGGAGAAAACGAGATGATAACAAAGCACGATAGGCGGTGCGTTATATGTAGGCGTTTTGTGGTAAGCTGTATTCGTTAACTCCTGTAGATGAGGTGAACTCCTGATTTTCTTATACCGCAAAATGATAAAAACTTAATTTTAATGACATAATATGCAATATATTACATGAGATATAAATATAAATAGAAATTAATTTATTTATATAACAAAAGCAACGTTTGGATATGCTTTATTTCTTCACTTTATATTTGAATCGCTCACGACACAAAATTCGCCTAACGTGTGAAAATCTGTTGATTTATTTTGTACAAATTTATTTTCAAACTACATATATTTAAATAAATTTTGAAACCTGAACAACGAGATGTGTATGTATATGTGTGTGTGCGTGTGTGCGTGTGTGATGATGCACTAATAACTGCAATATCAACATATTCTTTTTAGGATGGAGATTGCTTGCAAGATTTAACATATAGTGTGTGTATGTGTGCGTGTTCAGAAAACTTTTTAATATAATTTTTTCATAATCTGAAACCGTATATACGTCTAATAACTTTATGTCTCTTTCCAAGGCGATACGGAAATCCAAAATCGTATATAAACTTTAGTTGCTGTCGCAAAAAGTCTAACATTGATAGATATTACTGTTTGGAACTTGGATAATGATAAACCTGTCAAAATAGTCTAATAAAATAACACTTTAAGCTATGTATATATGCTGCTGTTGTTATGATTCATATACTATTGATTAGTTATTGACTAGTTATTGATTAGTTATTGACTACTTTTAATTATTTTTATATTTCATATAGTTATAAGAATATACTGATTCGTTTAAATAATTGGAAGTTATCTAAAATTTATATTAATAATAATTTAAAATGTTACATTTTATGAAACCATTTCACTAATTAATTCGTCATGTTCCTTTTAATAGAACACGCATAAGTTAATTACAATATATGAAAAGAGGTTATGGAGTGGTAAGTATTTTACTATTATAATTAGGGAAAGATTCTTTTTAGTTCTAGGAAGCCTAGATGCAATAAAATAAAAGGAGTGGGAATGGCCATGTCCGAAATTGCTGACCCAGTAAACAAAGTTATATTAATGTTACGTAAATACAATGTACCGAATGTTACAATATTGCATAAGTGTTTCCAGTAAATTACTGGTTAGTTATAATTTCCTACTCATCAATATAATACACGTAACATAATGATGTTATATACTAGTCATGTATTTTAACATTATTTCTGTTACATTACAAATATCTCTGTAACAATGTTGTATTTTAATATTTCTGCATATATTGTTGTAATATTATGCAGAGAACCTAATTGTGATATTTTTATAACATATAATTGATAATATAATTGATGTTATATTACTTATTATTTTATTGATCATATAATTGATGTTATATTATTTATTATTTTTATGTAATATGACTATAATAATCAATGTTTACTGGAAATAGTGCAAACCATAGACAGACTCATCATCATCCAAGTTGCAAACAGCAAGGTCTATCAATGTTAGACCTTTTGCGTCAACAACCAAAGTTTATACTGACGACTTTGGATTTTCATATCGTCTTGGAAAAAGAGATAGAATCATTAGACGTATATACTTGGTTTCAGGTTAGGAAAAAATTTTATTAAAAAGTTTTCTGATACACACAATGTTATATTAGATTTTGCAAGTAATCTGCATCCAGAAATAATATGTTAAAATTGTAATCATTAATGCATCATCATTTCTCGTTGTCCAGGTTTCAAAACTTATTTAAACATACATGGTTTGAAAACGAATATATATAAAATAAATCGACAGAGTTTCACACGTTAGGTGAATTTTGTTTCGAGAACGATTCAAATATAAAGTGAAGAAATAAAGCACACACAAATGTTACTATTGTTATACAAGTAAATTACTAGATCTCTGTTTACGTTCATATCTCATGTAATACATTGGATATGATATCATTAGAATTAAGTTCTTATCATCTTGCGGTATAAGAAAACATGTACAAGACGCAATTATTGAGTATAACTCAATTAAAAAACGTTTATCTATAGCGCGCCGCTTATAGCTCTATGTTATCGTCTCGTTTTTTCCAAAATTAAATCGTGATAATTTTCTAGTGTTATATATGGGTAAATTTAGTATTCGATGTGCTTTATTTTTGTCCTAACAAAAAGTTGAAAAATTGTAAAGATAATGAGTGGGTTAAGGAAGTTTCAAAAATTTTTTATTTTTGCAAAATTATAGTATATCGTTGCAAAGAGTGTAAAACATTCTACCATTTTATATAAACCATCTTTTTACATGTCTTGTATTTTAGGAAATATTCGCTAAAAATGAAAATGTTATGTTCTTTCGAGAGGTGGTTTCAGCCCCTTAAATCAAAATTTAGTATAAATAAAAAATAATTTTATGTTATGGGTACATTACTCCACTTGCACACAATGTTTCAGAATTTTTTGAATTTTTGTGTTGCGTATATTCCCTTGTCAGTGTGACTAATTGTAGCATTTTGCATATTATGCATCCTTATCATATGACCAGAAAATTTTTCTACGCTATACTTACTGTTAATCGTAGAAAATAGTGCAATAATAGAGACGATATAATGGATATAATTATACAATCGTATATATATTTTCTTTCAATACAGTATGAACTACACTTTTACAAGATCGAGAAAGAGAAATATAATACATATTTACTAATGAATGTGTACTATTAAAAGATCTATATTTTGTTGCCAACTATAATTACACTGCATTTAATTTAAAATTACAGATGATAACTCGGGAGACGCTAATAGTTCCAGGTATATTTTCATACTTTTTAATACATTTTCACAATTTAAAATGGAAAAGACGATGTTAGCAAGTTATGATTATTGATTACAAAACACAGTTTGAAGCATGTAATCTACATAAAAAATTGAGATTATTATCATCACTTATCACTTGCAGAACACAAACAATGAAGTAGAGATTTAAAAAACCATGCAACTCAGTATAGAATGATCGTAGCTGCATGTAATATTACCTATAATTATGAGACAAATTTAAAATTTAAAGTAAAATTTAAAGATACTATATGTAGCCAGCATTCTATTACCTCATATACAACATATTTTACATATTTTAAAAAGATGAAAAACTTTATACTAACAAACTATATACTGACAAATCAGCAAACTATATTTTAACAAAAATACTATTAATTTATGACTGAATATATGCCTCGGTAAGAATATTTTAATTTATTTTCGAATATTATTAAAAATTGAGTATCATAAACTAAAATAGTATCATATACCAAAATAAAAATAGGATGAAACAATACATAACCTTCAGCCGTTGACTGCGTCGGACATGTGATCTAAATCTATGAATACATAATAAAATCTGGTGCATTGCGGTAATAAAATCCACCAGTCATATAATTTCTATGTGGCATATAACCGCGGAAATTATTTACTCTGTAATCGATTTCTAGTTGTACCTGTTTCTTCTTGTATCTTGTCTACAATTTCTTGCACTTTTCCGAATCAGCGGTTAAAAGTAACGGACACCCTTGCGCTATTATTGCTTTTACAGATTCAAACAATGTTTCTATACAAAGACATTCTGTTTCAAATATTATGATCACATTCGGTTTTTCATATGAGAATCTAAGTATACATAATCCTGGTAAGGTTCTGATATGTTTTTAACATAAAGTTTCTGATTATTCATACGACATATTGAACAAACAAAGATCGTTCGATTCAAATTTTGGCAATTTTATAAATACAATACACATTTCCTTTATATTTTTAAAGAAATGTAAAAAAAATATGCCACATTTTCAACATATCTGTTTTATTTATATCTATAACATGAATGACAATGAATATTAATATTGGCGATTTTATAAATACAATATGCAGTTCCTTTATTCTTTTAAACATATGTATGAAAATATGCCAAATTTGCAAAGATATTATATCTATTCTATTTGCGTCTATAAAATGAACAATGTATTTACGTGCCTTACATGGACAGATAATAACAGATAATAACTTTGATTCTGTCAACGCGTAGTATAATGTCAGCGGACTGGATACAGCCTCAGAATATATATATTGCTCTAATGTTCAGGCAAGAGTTGAATTAGGATCATCTAACATATTTCTACGAATAAGTGGATCCTTGCTGTGTACATAGCCATTAATAAATGTAATATTACCATGAAAATCTCTCTTTTGAGGAAAAATAGCGAACTTTGTTCCGTTTTGAATCAGAGACTCTATGCGTCATATTGTTTATATTTATGTTCAGTAATAGCAACAGCTCATTGCAGTTCTTCTCATGTCCTTCCCATACACTAAATTCTATTTGGTCATCACAAAAGTTGGCTGAATAGCAAATGTTGCAAGGACTTATGTTTATCTGTCGGTAACACGCATAACACGACTTTGCACATAATATCATCTCCTTTTCGTACTGGTATACGCAACGTGACAGACTAGGCTGTATTCGTTGTAAAATGTCGTCCCGTGATACTATCCAATGTTCCAAGCTAGAATACGTATCCAAGAAAGATTTGTCTGTTATTATCCTTGCCACTGCTATGCATATTTCCGAGTGTGAGTTTCTATGCAACTCCTTATGCTCTTCGGAACAGTAAGAAATCATATTGCAGAGATTACACGTTATCAAGTCTCCGCTGGGACGTTTGCAAACATAACAAATATTTGGATTGAAAAACTGATTATATTTTTCTTCTGTGAGTGGTCCAATAAAAGTTTTTTAGTTATTCATCGCTATAAACCTTATTAATTATCATTTATATAAATTTTGTTTGTAATATTTACTTCAAAATAGTGCGCGAAACTGGACAACTCAAGTAGTGTCACGGAAATATTTATACGGATTAGATATACATATTTAAACAATAATAGTACAGGGGACATTAATAATGGATTATGTGACAATATGTTTATATCGAAAAAGTTGTTGAAAAGATAAATGGTAAATATCGATATGACAAACTAGAGATATCCATTAGTGTAGGGAAATAATATGATACATTCTTTATGAGAATCTTGTTGAAAAACTGAAAATATACTAAAATATACAAAATTTATCAAGCAAGATAGATTAATAAATTTGTGGTAATTTCCAACAAAACTTGTAGTATTTTGGTAATGTACTGGAATAATCATTTTAAGTAAATTAATCCGTTAAATAAAAATTTTTTTTATCCGAAACCATCAGTTTTCCATGTTCTGACAACGGTTCCTTAGCGTTGATAACCAAGCAATAGACGGTGATCTAAATGGCTCTAACTATGTGTTCTTAGGACTTGCATAATGTATCGTTATAGTATAGTATACGTTACAGAATATTATAATATATTTATTTGTAATCTTTGAAATGGATCAACATTAGGTATGAGACAAATGTTGATACAATAAATATTAGTGCACTAGTGATTACACCACTGCTTCTCAATTTTCAACGAAATATTATTATGACTAATCTGAACAGGAAACGGTTTAAAACAACTTACTCAATAATCAAAACTTCAAAAAGGGTTTGGGATATTATTTTAAATATTAACCTGTTTTAAACTGTTTTAAATATTAACATTTTATTGTCGAACAAAATGGATATTTTTCAACGATATAACAGAGCTTTTATTTATACAAGTGATTAAGTTATATATAAATATATTATTTTAATATATTATTTTAATAACAGACACACACAAACCAAAGTCAATTGAGGAATATTAACTGCTATTTAATTCTACATATTTACATGTAACGAGCCGTTCGCGAAACAAATAGAAATAGAAATAGAACGAGAACCGGATAACGATAATCAAACGACTCGTCACGAAACCGAACGCGACAAACCGATGTAAACATCACCGACCGACCGCAAAGATCACAACATAATAGCATGTTAAAAGAAGTATAAAAGACCGCACGAAAAGCTCAGCTAAGCAGTCTTCCGAGGCACTCCGCTGAACAGAGCTCAGACTCCGACAGCACTAGCACCTCGCGAACACCGCTAACTAGAACACCGTTTCCTAGACCTTCCTCGTCACCGCTCCGTCGACTTGTTGGATACGTAAAGTCGACATTCCTCGATACCGCTCCGTCGACTTATTGGATTCGTAAAGTCGACATCCGCGTAGACTTATTGGATTCGTAAAGTCTACATCCTTGATTACCGCTCCGTCGGCTTATTGGATTCGTAAAGCCGACATCCACGTAGGCTTATTAAATCCGTACCGGCTACCGCGCCGTCGACTCGTTGGATTCGTAGAGTCGACACTCGCGGAGACGTGTCGGTTTCGTAAAGCCTACATTCTCGCGTACCGATCCGTCACCTTACTCGATTCGTAAGGCCGATCCCGCGAAGCCGCACCGCCGCCTCGGGGAAACCGATCCCCGCGGCACCGCATCGTAGCGCATAACCGCAACGCCAAATCCGACGCATCACGCCAGCAGAGCCGTGTTGGTCGTCAAGTAACGGCTCTCTTCGCGCGACCAAAAATTAAAGATCCAAACGTCAACATCGTGCCGCAAGCACAACACGATCGACGCGTCACACGACCGCCCGCGTCCCGCGACCGCCAGCGGTCCTAAAGCCGAGCACGGCCGCAGCAGACATCATACGCGCGAACCCGAAAAACCCGCGCGCGAAGCCAACGGCGTCGACTCAACCTGTACATACGCATTGTAAATAGCCATCTAATCGACAATATATATTATTATACTATCCATCCCACTGTCTTCACGATTATTGACATCTGCTCGAATCCGGACCACACCGACTCGCAGCTGATCCCGCACGGAACGCGAAATAGCGTTACAAATTGGCGCCCGAACAGTTTAATAAAAAACAAGCAGAGAAAAGAAAGGAAAAATGAAGCGAATGTTATACACGCTATCAAAGGAAGACATAGTAAAAAAGATGGCAGAACTAGGGTTGCCCACAGACGGCACCCTAGACGAATTACGAGCAAGATTAAGCAAACATATGACAGATAACCCTCAGGCGTTAACAAGTAGAAACGAAGATGGAGAAACAAGCCAGGCGTCAGAATCGATGCACAGCATCAACCAAATGGACATAGCAAAATCAATAAACCAGATGCGAAAATGGGGATGCCAGTTTGACGGAAAAGACCCAATATCATTCTTAGAACGCATCGAAGAATTACAGAACAGCTACGGATATACCGAGGAACAAATGCTGCAGGGGTTACCAGAACTATTAAGAGGCAGCACACTGCACTGGTACCGCAATAACAAAAGAACATGGAGAGAATGGGGTGATTTTCTAAACGCCTTCCGGGAACAATTCTTCCCATACCGGTATCAATTCCAAATTAAGCAGGAGATACAACGAAGGCACCAAGGGACAAATGAACCCTTCCGACAATATTCAACCGACCTCGCAACATTGATGAGAAGAGCAGGAGGCTTCTCACGACGCGACCAAATCGAAATAATTTACGAAAATATGTCACCAGAACTTAAAGTGCACATAAGAAGAAGCAATATACACACGCTAAGCGAACTAGGAGTACAGGCAGCAGAAATTGAAGATATAGAACGACAACGAGCACTATTCCGTAGGAATACACGCTCTATACCGCAGTCACCGACAACAGCGGCAATATACAATGCGGCCGAACACTGCTGGCGATGCAAGCAAAGAGGGCACACAAGGCAAAGATGCCGTAATGAACAAAAGAAATTCTGCTCACAATGCGGAAAGGACGGAGTGCTCACGAAAAATTGCCACCCGAAGCCGGGAAACCACACAAGGACCGAGGAATAGGGCGTTCCTTGGTCACACATAAGCCCGCAATTAAATACTCTCCGAGACCGTACATACAGGTAATAATTGACGACAACAAATTCGAAGCTCTTCTAGACTCAGGATCCGAGATCTCCTGTATCAACCAAAGAACAGCGAATATGCTAAAGAAACAAACAAGAGTACAGGCACACACCACAACGGTGCGCCTCGCAGACGGTGGGAGAACAAGGATAACAGGAAGCCTAGTGGTGCCTATACGGATAAACAAGAAGACATACTGGCATAAGGTCCATATCATACCGACACTAGAAAGCGCCGTATTAATCGGGGTAGACTTATGGGCGAAACTAAAATTACCAATTTCTCCGCCAGCAATACAGTCGCATAATAAGAGGTACATGCGCACATGTATCATCTCGGAGGGCATGCAACCTCGCTCGGGGAAAGAAAACGCAAGGCTGGAAAGGTTCCTACAGGAAGAATTCACAAAATTCGAAAGAATAAAGGGGCCAACCACAATGGCGCAGCACAAAATAAAGGTAAAGCCAGGCACAGAACCAATTAAACAAAGATACAGACCAAGAAATCCCGCCATGCAGGCAATCATCGACCAGGAAGTCGAGGAAATGGAAAAAGAGGGGATAATAGAAAAATCACAGAGTGCCTGGAGCTCCCCCATCGTACTAGTAAGAAAGAAGGACGGGAAGCACAGATTCTGCGTCGATTTCAGAAAGGTGAACGAGTCACAGAACAAGATGCATACCCGCTACCTCAAATCCCGGCGACCTCTGCACAAACGACGACGAACAACCGTCGCCAACACCAATCTTGTCAGCATAGACAAACCGAACGGAGAGGGGAGAAATCTCCACGAAAAGGGAGAAAAGCGCCAAAAACGAGGATAAAAGGAGCCGATCTAGGAAGACCAGACACACTCTACGGCGAACCGACACAGAGAGCGAGACACACACACAGCAAAGGCCGACTCACGCAAACACCAGAGGATGAGCGTCAACAGGGAGATACTCCGGTGGCTGGACGACTGGCAACCGCCTCCGAGAAGCACCTCAACACCACGGCATACGACCAACCTGGACGAGCCAGCAAGCGACCAAAGACGAGACGACTCAACAACAGTCTTATTGATAGTAGCAACGGAGGACACAATACCAGCACGGCCACAAGCCCATCCACCACCACAACAGCGAACCGTAAGACTCCCGGACGGGAGAAAATTCTCGATACCACGCCACGCATCCGCGAATTATATAAAATACCACGTGGAAATAGACGGCGAAATATGGCGCATTCGTTTTTGGCCATCCGGCGCGGTGAGATCAATCTGTAAA
>NW_022639641.1:351622-359689 GCF_010583005.1 Odontomachus brunneus
GGGCAATCTATAAAGTGCCCGGGGCAATCTATAAAGTGCCCGCACCTAGTCACGCGGGGGGGTGATGTAACTAGCCGTTCGCGAAACAAATAGAAATAGAAATAGAACGAGAACCGGATAACGATAATCAAACGACTCGTCACGAAACCGAACGCGACAAACCGATGTAAACATCACCGACCGACCGCAAAGATCACAACATAATAGCATGTTAAAAGAAGTATAAAAGACCGCACGAAAAGCTCAGCTAAGCAGTCTTCCGAGGCACTCCGCTGAACAGAGCTCAGACTCCGACAGCACTAGCACCTCGCGAACACCGCTAACTAGAACACCGTTTCCTAGACCTTCCTCGTCACCGCTCCGTCGACTTGTTGGATACGTAAAGTCGACATTCCTCGATACCGCTCCGTCGACTTATTGGATTCGTAAAGTCGACATCCGCGTAGACTTATTGGATTCGTAAAGTCTACATCCTTGATTACCGCTCCGTCGGCTTATTGGATTCGTAAAGCCGACATCCACGTAGGCTTATTAAATCCGTACCGGCTACCGCGCCGTCGACTCGTTGGATTCGTAGAGTCGACACTCGCGGAGACGTGTCGGTTTCGTAAAGCCTACATTCTCGCGTACCGATCCGTCACCTTACTCGATTCGTAAGGCCGATCCCGCGAAGCCGCACCGCCGCCTCGGGGAAACCGATCCCCGCGGCACCGCATCGTAGCGCATAACCGCAACGCCAAATCCGACGCATCACGCCAGCAGAGCCGTGTTGGTCGTCAAGTAACGGCTCTCTTCGCGCGACCAAAAATTAAAGATCCAAACGTCAACATCGTGCCGCAAGCACAACACGATCGACGCGTCACACGACCGCCCGCGTCCCGCGACCGCCAGCGGTCCTAAAGCCGAGCACGGCCGCAGCAGACATCAACACGCGCGAACCCGAAAAACCCGCGCGCGAAGCCAACGACGTCGACTCAACCTGTACATAATCATTGTAAATAGCCATCTAATCGACAATATATATTATTATACTATCCATCCCACTGTCTTCACGATTATTGACATCTGCTCGAATCCGGACCACACCGACTCGCAGCTGATCCCGCACGGAACGCGAAATAGCGTTACATACATATAAATTAGATATATTTATATATAAGGTAATTATGTAGAATTAGGACTTTTCCAAATTTTGATATTTTTTTGTTGCAATCTTGATAAATATCTTTATTGTTATTCGAACAGTGATAATCAAATGAAGGAGCCTGAGAAATATATAAACTATCTGTGTTTTTATCTATTTATTATAATGTACACAGAATATCGTATCTTTTAAGGTTTAAGACTGAAATTGCAACATACTACTGAAAAAATTAGAACTTTTTTTATTAGTAACAAACACTACTTCATTGCTAATATAAAAAATAATTTTTGCAGAGGTAAACATTTAATTTTTGTTTAAATTGGAGACCAGGTTTTCAAATTGTATTTTGAGTTTTTGAATTGTATTTCAAAAATGTGCACTCATAAACATTAAAAAAAGTATTAATTATTTATTAATTAATCCTATATTACATTAATATAACAACAAAACAAAACAAAAATAAAAGTACACAAGTAATGTTACTAGTGTCATCCATTTTGCTATATAACATAAACATTGCTTTAACAACAGGTTTTAACAACATTTTTAACGGATTTGGCTAATTATTTTACCACGAATCATGTCTTTTCATTTGTCACCGCGGTTTCCTTTGTCATCGCTGTTTAATTAGTTATCGATCGCAATGATTTAAAAAATCTAAAGGTTTTCACTTGTTGTTTGTAAAAAGCTATTAACAAAGAAGTTGTATGAATGTAACGTAATTTTTCAAGGCAGTTCTGTAAAATACACACTTTTCCTTTCACTTCTGTGAGAAATTCTCACTCTTTAGCTTAAGTACAACAAACTTGGCCCCCTTCCGCCGCGGTGCGGAGTGTCTGGAGGGCGTAGCCCTCAGTTACACGGCTAAAGATAGGCATCTTTTTTATTAATATGTCGGAAACTATAAGCAACCTCCATATAGCCATGTTTATATTATTAAAATATTGTAAAAAATAAAAAAGGTGCCTGTCCCTAGCCGTGTAACTGAGGGCTACGCCCTCCAGACCTACCGCAGCATAGTGGGGGAAGGGGACGCAAGTCTGTTGTATTTTAGCTTAAAGTTATTTAACTTCAAGTTTAACAATCACAAATTAAAATATAAACCCCGAAAAGCTATGTAGAAAAAAATAATTAAAAACTTGGAAAAGTTACGTACATTTCGGCTTCCACCCTTGATTATCAATGTTGGAATAACAACAAAGATATTTATCAAGATTGCAGCAAAAAAATATCAAAATTCGGAAAAGTCCTTATTTTACATAATTATCATATATAATTATATTTAATGAGTGATTATATATATATATATATATATATATATATATATATATATATATATATATATATATATATATATATATATATATACACAATATACAGGGTGTACAACGCGTTTCCCTCGTTGCTAAGGGACTGGGCCAGCTAGTCTATTATGTCGATGCTACAGCGCATACAGCATTCGTCTCACCGCAGCGCGTGTGCTGATTGGCCAATGGGCTGCCGCTCGGTAGAAAACTTTCGTTGTTAATATCTTAAAACTTTACGTGGTTGTTTAAAAAAAGACACCGATTTCATTATTCATCCCGACTTAGTCTAACTA
Source organism: Odontomachus brunneus (assembly GCF_010583005.1). NCBI lineage: Eukaryota > Metazoa > Arthropoda > Insecta > Hymenoptera > Formicidae > Odontomachus > Odontomachus brunneus. Next base: position 354,367 of record NW_022639641.1, read on the forward strand.
TTTATTAGCTCTGGTATGGTACGAATCAGACACCCTGTATAATATTTAATATTCTTTGTTTGACTTTGGTTTGCATGTGTTTTATTTGGTGTATTTAAAATAATATATTTATATATAAATTATAATTTCTCTAAATAAGAGCTCAGTTACTTTGAAAAGAACGAATTAGATTAGTTTCAAATTTTAACCCAAATATTATTATCAATAATAGAAAATATTTTAAAGCAAATTATTCAATACTGAAAAACTCAAAAAGCTTTTAGCTTAATCTTTCGTTGAATCTAAAAGCAGTGATGAAATCACTAGCTCAGTAATATACAGGGTTGGCAAAAAATCCGGAAACGGTTAAATATCTCGAAAAGGATCAACTGTAGCGAAAAATATGTAAGTAGCAAAGTTGTAGGGCTTAATAAAATGTACTCAATGATGGCTAAAAACTTGACTTTGGATGGAGGACGAAGGTCATACGAAGCTCAAATTGAATTTTTTAAATTGGACCTCCACTTTTTATTACATATTCATGTAGCTTATTTTAAGGACTTTCCAAAAACCTATAATAAAGTATTTTTTTATTAGGCATATTTAGAGTTATGAGCCTTGAAAGGATTTTGGTCTTTAACTGTTTCTGTTTCGTAAAAACGTATCACTGTCTTCTGAACAGTGGATTTAGAAATAAAATTGCGATCAGGATATGCAGCATTGAATGTGTAGATCAGTTATTTCTTCATATGATCTAATATGGTCTCCAAATTTTCGATAAAGAAACAGCATTTTTGGAAAGAAACAGCATAGGTTTTTGGAAAGCCCTTGAAATAAGCTACTAGAATATGTAATAAAAAGTGGGGGGTCCAATTTAAAAAATTCAATTTGAGCTTCGTATGACCTTCGTCCTCCACCTAATGTCAAATTTTTAGCCATCATTAGGTACATTTTATTAAGCCCTACAACTTTGCTACTTACATATTTTTCGCTACAGTTGACCCTTTTCGAGATATTTGACCGTTTCCGGACTTTTTGCCAACCCTGTATATTATATCAATATTTAATGTTGTTCCGTCATTTCAATATTCGCTCATAAATATATTATAATATTCTGTGAACACTAAAAAAGATATATTATGTAAGTCCTAAGGACATTCTTAGAATCATTACAATAATAGCGTTCCGCACGATCTCAGAAATTTAAGGAATAGGACATAGCATGGTCCAAACATAGATAATCGATTCAAATTCGGATCAAAGAACATTCTTTTAGTTAACTTACAGTGACCTTTATAATACATTACCGAAATACTTAAAATTTTGTTCGAACTTACGAAAAATTTAATAAAGTAACTTTCTTGGTAAACTTTGTATTTTGTTTTGAGTTTTTTAAAGTAGATATTCATAAGTGATGTATCATGTAATGTATTTGTCATATTGTTTCTCTCCACTAACGAATATTTTTAGTTCGTTATCTCAACAATTACAAATTTTCTTGTCAACAACTTTTTCGATACATACAAACATACTTGTACATTGTTATTAATGTTCTGTGTATTGTTACCGGTTAAACATCTATATATAACCCATATACATATTTCTGTTACATTCCGTAACTTGACGAGTTTCGCGCATTATTTTGAAGTAAATATTACAAACAAACGGTAACAAACGAACTACTTACAAACGATAATTACTAAGACGTATCGTGATGGATTCCCCGCAAATATCAACTTTTAATGGACCTTACACAGAAGACAAATATAATCAGTTTTTCAATCCAAACGTTTGTCATGTTTGCAAACAGCCCAGTGAAGTCTTGATAACGTGTAATCAGTGTTATATGATTTCTTTCTGTTCCGAGGAGCATCGGGCGATACACAGAAACTTACACTCTGAGATCTGCAAAACTCTAGCAATGATAATAACGGACATATCGTTGTGGGTCAGGTATGATAGTTTGGGAGAATGGATAGAATCACGGAAAAGAATTTTACAACACATACTGCTTACTCTGTCACGTTTCGCATCCCAACACGAATCAGAGATGATAATGTTTGCAAAATCGTGTTGTGTCTGTTTCCGACAGGCAAATATATGGCCTTGCAAGATTTGCTATTCAGCCAATTTTTGTGATGATCACGAAATAGAATTTAATCAGTTACATAAGAAATGCGATGATTTGCTACTATTATTGAACATGAATATCGTCTGTATAAACGGCTGGATGGAAAGGATTATACATTCAGAAAGTCGTTTGTTTACCAAATTTCCTGGTACAAAACCTTATCATGACACTATTACATTTATTAACAACTATGTACCTCATCCTAACTGTCACGACAGATCTTCCTCTTGTATGCCAATTATATACTGGTCAATAGATCATCGTATATATTCTGATTATGCATCCGGCCCGCTGACATTATATTACGCGTTGCAGGAATCAAATTTATTACCATTTGCAAGCAATGCATGTAAATATGTCATTCATGTTATAGATATAAATAAAACAGATATGTTGAAAATGTGGCATATTTTCTTACATGTCTTTAAAAATATAAAGGAAATGTGTATTGTATTTATAAAATTGCCAAAATTTGAATCGAAGAAGCTAGGGTTTGTTTGTACAACATGTCGTAAAAATAATCAAAGACTTTTTCTTAAAAGCGTATCAGAACCGTACCACGATTATGTATGCTTAGATTCATATGAAAAACCGAATGTGATCATAATATTTGAAACAGAATGTCTTTGTATAGAAACATTGTTTGAATCTGTAAAAGCAATAATAGCGCAAGGGTGTCCGTTACTTTTAACCGCTGATTCGGAAAGTACAGTGCAAGAAATTGTAGACAAGATACAAGAAGAAACAGGTACAACCAGAAATCGATTACATAGAGTAAATAATTTCCGCGGTTATATGCCATATAGAAATTATATGACTGGTGGATTTTATTACCGAAATGCGCATTTTATTATGTATTCATAGATTTAAAGAACATGTCCGACCCAGTCAACGGCTGAAGGTTACCCAGATAGCAAGGTGACGTCTAAAGATGTCATTAAAACGTCATAGACGTCTTAATGACGTCTTTAGACGTCACTTTGCTACCTGGGTTATGTATTGTTTCAACCTATTTTTATTTTGGTATAGTTTATAATATTCAATTTTTAATAATATTCGAAAATAAATCAAAATTTTCATACCGAGGCATATATTCAGTCATAAATTAATAGTATTTTTGTGAAAATATAGTTTGCTGATTTGTCAGTATATAGTTTGTTAGTATAAAGTTTTTCATCTTTTTAAAATATGTAAAATATGTTGTATATGAGGTAATAGAATGCTGGCTACATATAGTATCTTTAAATTTTACTTTAAATTTTAAATTTGTCTCATAATTATAGGTAATATTACATGCAGCTACGATCATTCTATATTGAGTTGCATGTAATTGTTTTTTAAATCTCTACTGCATTGTTCGTGTTCTTCAAGTGATAGGTGATGATAATAATCTCAATGTTTTATGTAGATTATATTCTTCAAACTGTGTTTTGTAATTAATAATCATAACTTGCTAACATCGACTTTTCCAATTTAAATTGTGAAAATGTATTAAAAAATATGAAAATAAACCTAGAACTATTAGCGTCTCCCGAGTTATCATCTGTAATTGTAAATTAAATGCAAGTGTAATTATAATCTGAAATAAAATATAGATCTTTTAATAATACACATTCATTATAGTAAATTTGTATTATGTTTTTCTTTCCCGATCTTGTAAAAGATCTTGTGTAGTTCATACCATTTTGAAAGGAAGTGTTTATACGATTGTATAACAATATCCGTTATATATCGTCCCTATTATTACACTATTTTCTACGATTAACAGTAAATATAGTATAGAAAAGCTTTCTGGTCACATGATAAGGATGTGTAATAAGCAAAATGCTACAATTAGTCACACAAGGGAGCACAGGCAACCCAAAACTTCAAAAATTCTGAAACATTGTGTGCAAGTGGAGTAGTACTCCCACAACATAAAACTATTCTTTATTTATGCTAAATTTAGATTTAAGGGGCTGAACCCATCCCTCGAAAAAACATAACATTTTCATTTTTAGCAAATATTTTCTAAAATACAAAAATGGTTTATATAAAAGTGGTAGAAGGTTTTATACTCTTTGCAACGATGTACTAAAATTTTGCAAAAATAAATAATTTTTGAACCATCCTTCCCCCACTCATTATCTTTACAAATTTTTAATTCTTTGTTAGGACAATAATAAAGAGCATCGAATACCAAATCCATCCATATATAACACTAGAAAATTGCCGCGATTTAATTTTGGAAAAAACGAGATGATAACATAGAGCTATAAGCGGCGCGCTATAGATAGGTGTTTTTTAACTGAGCGATACTCGATAATTGCCTCTTGTACATGTTTTCTTATACTGCAAGATGATTAGAACTTAATTCTAATGATATTATATCCAATGTATTACATGAGCGTAAACAGAGATCTAGTAATTTACTTGTATAACAATAGTAACATAAAAAGTAATACAACCTCAATTATATGAATGTTATAAAAATGTCACAAATAGGTTGTTTGCATAATATTACAACAATATATGCAGAAATATTAAAATACAACATTGTTACAGAGATACTTGTAATGTAACAGAAATAATGTTAAAATATATGACTAGTATATAACATCATTATGTTGCGTTATCATTATTTAAAAAAAAAGTAAAAAAAAGAAGCCAAGTGCACGCGCTTTGTCGTATTGTTTTAAAATTTACAAAAAAATCTATACATAAAAAATTACAACAAAATCTGATTAAAAATTTAAACAACATAAGAAAACTAAAAAACAGCTAAAACATATTTTAAAAATTATTATTTAAACAATCTTTTTGCCCGATCAATTGTACATTCGAAAATACTTTACTGAAAAATACAATAAAAGAAAACATTTTAAAATAATTATACTAAAAAGTTGTTACTCAAAAAAATTGTAATTACAAAAAATATTAAAGAAGTACCTGAACAAAAATTGTATAACAGTTGGCTATTTACAAAAAAAAATACAAAGGATAAAAATTGTTACTTAAAAAAACTGTTATGCAAAGAATCTGTACAAAAAAAATATAACAAACAAATTCTGTTAAAAGATATTTTACAAGTCTTTACAAAAATATTAATTTTGAGTTATAGTTATTTAATTTTGTACTCTCTACAAAAGTAATGATATAAAGAGGTTTACGCCAAGTGCGAATGATTAATCATTAACATTTCAGTTCTCACTTTTATAAACACAAATTCTTTTA
>NW_022639641.1:359699-360069 GCF_010583005.1 Odontomachus brunneus
TCACTATATATTGTCGTCAATTTTCTCTGTGTATCCTGTAATGAAAAAAATAATATCGCATATATAACAATAATTTGTTATATCTCAATACTGTTGTATTAAGATATTAATTCTTATTCTCAATTTGCTGAAACAGATTATAAATAAAATGTGGAAAGTTAAATGGAATACATATATATATATATATATATAAATATATATATATAAAGTAGAAAAGATCTCCGCTATCATCTTATATTTAAGACATAAGATGGTCTTCTATTACTTTTACTAAACATTTTCTTAATTATTTTCTATTATTTTCTCCATTATATATTATTATTTATTTATTAATTATTTGCAAAAAAAGTATATAAATATCCTTAGAGCC
>NW_022639641.1:360079-360567 GCF_010583005.1 Odontomachus brunneus
GTATATAAATATAAAAAAAAATTCTTTTAACTATATAACTATATAAATATTTAAAGTAGATAAATATTAAGAAAAACGTTATTATATAAAACTGTTTGTCGGAGAAGCTTCTATAAAAAATTTAATTTTGTATTTCTTCCAAAAATAATAATAAAAGAGATTTACATAACAACTTTCATTATTATATTTTTTGTTTTTTTAATTTCATGTTTTGTTATTTTTTATATATTATACAGATCATTAACATATAAAACATTAACATAAAATTTTAATATTGTATATGAAAAATAAATTTTATATATTATTATCATAATATTCGAATATACAATTGATCGGGCAAAAAAATTGTTTAAATAATAATTTTTAAAATATGCTTTAGCTGTTTTTTAGTTTTCTTATGTTGTTTAAATTTTTAATCAGATTTTGTTGTAATTTTTTATATAAAGATTTTTTTGTAAATTTTAAAATAATACGACAAAGCGCGTGCA
>NW_022639641.1:360646-362029 GCF_010583005.1 Odontomachus brunneus
ACTTGATGTTATATATTGTTAGCAATTGTCTTTTTTATATATACACGTATATACCAAAATTTTAATATTATTCAATGCTATACACAAAAAGAATAGAATAATTTCTACCTGCGTCCTTGTTTTATTTTTTATTATATTATTATAGATATACGACAATCCTCTTCATTTTAATATTATTATTATACATTTTAATATTATTATGTAAACATCTGTTTTATGTGTTCTTCATTATCAATTTGCAACATGAAAAATGTAAAATATCATTAACTCCTTTATATCAGATAGTATATCAAAATCAAATCACTATATATTGTCGTCAATTTTCTCTGTGTATCCTGTAATGAAAAAAATAATATTGCATATATAACAATAATTTATTATGTCTCAATACTGTTGTATTAAGATATTAATTCTTATTCTCAATTTGCTGAAACAGATTATAAATAAAATGTGGAAAGTTAAATGGAATATATATATATATATATAAAGTAGAAAAGATCTCCGCTATCATCTCATATTCAAGACATAAGATGGTCTTCTATTACTTTTACTAAACATTTTCTTAATTATTTTCTATTATTTTCTCTATTATATATTATTATTTATTTATTAATTATTTGCAAAAAAAGTATATAAATATCCTTAGAGCCTCTTGACCATGATCTTTTTTTAATTTGCATATCATCAGCTTCAATCCAGACATTAGAGGTTCCTTCTCTACATATACTTGTATAATGACCATTATCAATACTTGATCCATTGTGAAATATAGCATTCATGACCTTATAAGACTGCCCAGCTATTAATACTTTGGTTGTTGGAACAGCACATAAATTAAGTTTATATTTTTTCATCGACTTATCATCCTGTAATATAATACGTACAAATATTTTTTGCATCGATATTAATTCATATTTAAATAACATATTTCCTGCACAATATTCACATGGCTCATTAAACAATGTTAGTCTAATGTAAAAATGTAATATTTATTAAATCTTGAAGATTATAACTTTTCTCCTTCAAATGATTAATAGATATTGTAAAAATAATATTCTCACTTGTGGTACATTTTGTATTTTTACAAGTTTTGCAGCAGTTGATAGTATTTATTTTATACAAAAGTGAATCTTTTATATAATCATATTTGTCACAAAGAGCTGTGAGAAATTGAAATGCATCTCGTTTTATATTATCAGAAAAATATTCTCCTAAATATTGCCGTATTGCATACGTACTTAATTGAGCCATTCCCTTTTTATACTGATACGCTAATTTACCTAAAACATTTGATTTATCCAAAATAAACAATTGTGTGATATCAGTTAAGTGCAATAAACATTGCAATACTGAATTAGCATAACATGAAACTTTATCTGTATT
>NW_022639641.1:362039-362189 GCF_010583005.1 Odontomachus brunneus
ACGAAAAATATTCTCCTAAATATTGCCGTATTGCATACGTACTCAATTGAGCCATTCCCTTTTCATACTAATACGATAATTTACCTAAAACATTTGATTTATCCAAAATAAACAATTGTCTGATATCAGTTGCAATAAACATTGCAATAC
>NW_022639641.1:362199-362571 GCF_010583005.1 Odontomachus brunneus
TTAATCTGAGCCGTAGCGCCTCTGGCGACAAATACGTCAACCTGGATATTTTCTCAGACGACGAATTCCTTAATCGTAAAACTTAGCGATTTCGGACTTTGAGCTAAAATATCTCAGGTTCTAGAAAACGTAGAGCAAAAGTAAAGACAGTTTTATTAACTAACATAAACCCAAGGAATCGATTGAGCCTATCTAGAATCTCATTGGTTCAACCGTTATGGTCAAACAAGAAATCTGGTGTGTATTCAACTAGTGTCGCGGCGTTAGTATACACGGCCGTTTCGCGCTTGCACTTAGCTTCGCGACACTACCGTGTCGCTTGATGACGGTATTTTAAATAATGTTTTAAAAAATGTTGAACGTTCTTTTTAT
>NW_022639641.1:362581-363145 GCF_010583005.1 Odontomachus brunneus
AGGTACTTTGGTACGGGAAACTATCTTTGGTAAAGTCCACAAGATATCTTTCACTTTATGATGTTTCTTTTTAGAAACAGTAATCAATGCTGTTTTTGCTTTATGTACCTTTTTTAAGCGATTATACTCAATAATAGCCTCCTCACTAGCTTTAACTGACGAAGGATCATAGTTAATCAAATGCAGTCCTTCTATAGAGGTTACTCGAGATAACGCAACATATACCTCAATTAAATACAAAGTTACCTATATCCATGACAGCATTTTGCAAGCTCAGCCCTTGACTTTTATGAATAGTAATTCCATAACTCAATATATATTAAAATATATTAGAGTACATATTTTGAAGTAAATATTATATTATAAAATAATTTTATTAAAAGTTTTCAGTAAAGAGTGTATTAATAATAAAATTATAATTACTATTCTTAGTAGCATAACAATAGTAATTATAATGAAAGGATCTTTTCCTCTGTTTCCCTATACTTTTGTGTGTGTGTGTATGTGTGTGTGTGTGTGTGTGTACGCGTGTATGTCCTTAATTAATGTCATAGTATTAATAAA
>NW_022639641.1:363155-369526 GCF_010583005.1 Odontomachus brunneus
CAAACATTCTTAATATATATTTTTTTTATTCATATATTATATCTCTTATTATATAAATATATTATATAAATATTATATATTTTTACGTAATATAATAAATGCAAATTTGGTATAAAATTATATAAATATCTTATTATGTGTTTCTATATTTTGTTTCTATATTTTCCTTGCAAATCAGATTTTTTTTTCTTGTTACTTTAAAAATTGTTGATTTTTATATTATAGCAAAGTTGTATAACTTTTTTTTTAATGTAATAATTTATTTGAAGAAAAAATGAAAAAGTCTGTTATTGAGAATTAAAGAAATATATATCATAATAATTTTTCATATATTTTAATGATAACTGCAATTTATGATCACGGACACACATACAAAATATCTTTCATATGGTAAAATAGAAATCACAAGTATGGGCTAGTTTACGTAGTAGCCGTTGTTTGGTCCTGGCGATGCTGCAGATGTTGATAGACGTTTTGCTGCAGACACAAGATAGTGGCTAAAGGTCCATGGTTATATAGTCAAAGTTTGCAACTGTGTAAAATTCGTGAATCTGATTGGTACATGCTCTTGGATTTAACCAAAATTAAGAACATACTCCAATCAGATACACGAATTTTACAACAGTTACAAAGCAGCTTTCCCTGCTGAACGCAATCAATGACTGATAGCGAATTCGGTAGCTTGCACTAGTGCGCACTGAGTGCGCATTAAGGCTTGTTTACAGTACATTCTTATATTTAAGATCGTGTCTTAAATACATATTTAAAAACATTTTAACTAATAAAATGATTCGTACGGATGTTATACATATCATATTATGGTTAAAAATATTTGAGAATTTATTTGAGAATTATTTAAGACAATCTTTAAATATAATAACATACTATGAACAAGCCTTAGTGCGCACTCAGTGCACACTAGTGCAAGCAACCGAATTCGCTATGAGTTGGAGTTAGCAGTCTAATGGCTCCTGCACACAGAACGTGGTAATGCTTGCCGCGCAGAAGTTCGTGCGACAGCCAATCAATATGTTGCTTTCCGTAATAACTTTCTAGCTCTTACGGAAAAACAACATATTGATTGGCTGTTGCGCGAACTTCCGCCGCGCGGCAAGCATTACCGCGTCCTGTGTGCAGGAGCCATTATGATAGCGAGTTCGGAGCGAGTGAGATCTGGATTCGGACAGAGTAGTATATGCTCCCATCTATAACTAATATATTCAATAGCTGCTCCTGCCTACTCCCGTCCGTATCATACATCCCGATCCACAATAGGTGTAGTAAGTCGGAACACCAAATATGCGTATACGCGAGATTTCTGTACATATTTTTATGGAGTTATGTACTGAGTCGGAGTTGAGAGAGAGAGAGAGAGAGAAAGAGAGAGAGAGAGAGAGAGTAGTCTAGTAGTAGAAGTTTGTGTATATAATAGGTTGCAATTTTGGTAAAAATAATGAAACCGGAACAATTAAAAAATTATTTTGGAAATTGAAGTTTGTACTTTTTAGACATATTAAATTCTTAACAGTATGGACTGTTTGATTTTCAAACATCTTTTAGTTTTTACAATTAATGAAAATTAATTTCTATCAAACCTATGTTAAATGTTTAAAGAAAAAAATTTTAAGCTTTTACCCCTTGCCAAGCAAATGTTGTATATTAATTAATGCGTCTACTGTAAATGATCAAAATTCAAATTTTTGCCATTTTTATTTAAACATTAATTAGATGAAAAAAAATTTGTAACCTGGGAGTTTATTACGGTTCTGTGTGAGAAGTAAAAATACAAAAAGTGAGCGAATTTACTAGAATATTTCTAATTTTATTGGTCAATATTTAATGAATTCGCTCACTTTTCGTATTTTAATTTTTTACACAGAAACATAATAAACTTCCTGCTTGCACACAAATTAAAGATAAACATTCACTTTTATAAATAATGTAAATGTAATCTGTTTGTAATTTTTATCTACTTGATGCAAAATTTGATATATCTCATAACAAATTTTGGTATTTGTAAGATATTGATTTGTGTTTATGAACATTGTAAAAATTAATTAAACTTTATGTTCGTATATTTGAAAATTAGACTTAATACTGCAAAATGTTTCTCAAACTTTTTTAGCATTATTCTTACAGAAGTTAGTCTGTTTAATCATTTTTTTCGTGGTCGAAAATATATAGAAGCGCAAAATGTTGTTTTCTCTATTTATTTCTTTTAATTAAAAAAGCACAATAATTATTTCTCCGCCTTCTTCGTTTTTGCTGAGGCCTGCTGTGCTTTCATAACCTTAACGACAATCTTTTGCTCCTCAATTAAGAATGCTCGCACAATTCTGAAAATAGCATATTATATTAACACAAATTTCATAAGTTATGTAATTTGGTCAATTTTTTATTTAAAAATTATTATTAAAGTTTAATTTTAGACACAATTAATCAGTTTTCTTTCAGATATATTCACAATTTAATTAAAAATTTCAGATGTAATATTATACTTAACTTTCTAATTTATATATTTAAGGATTATATTTATGTAATTGTATGTATGTAATTACAACACACATACCTTTCTTTTACACATTTGTGACAAAGAACACCACCGTATACGCGCTTGACAGTCTTCTTCCGTCTGCACATACGTGAGCGTTCCATTGGCCTCGCAGGCTGGATACCCCTGAGTTTATCCTTACACTGTCCACATCTTGGGATCTTCTTCGGTTTCTTAAGATACTGGTAGACTAACTTGCCACCAGGTGTACGTACACTGTAAACACATTTGTCAATTAATTTTTTAGAACAATAAATTGTATATTAATAAAAAAAAATTACAAAAGAATCTAATAGCAAATTCAGTAGCTTGCACTACAGATAGTGCACATTAAGGCTTATTTACAGTACATTCTTATATTTAAGATCGTGTCTTAAATATATATTTAAAAACATTTTAGCTAATAAAATAATTCGTACGGATGTGGTACATATCATATTATGGTTAAAAATATTTGAGAATTTATTTAAGACAATCTTTAAATATAATAACATAATATGAACAAGCCTTAGTGCACACTAGTGCAAGCAACTGAATTTGCTATAAAATGTCTATCAAGAAACTTAGAAAAAAATATCACACAACAGTTTGATACACTCTGAAATTTGTAGGCTGAATATTTACAGTACTAATAGCCAAATAAAGGTATAAACTATCACACAATGTATCAAAAGTAACCTTCCACACTACAATAGATCTGTTCAACTGAACTAGAGTTGCAGTGGAATCTTGCTCCTTTTCCATTCAACAATAGATTATATATATATATATTTTTTTTTTCTTCATTTTTTACAGACAAATTGTACAATTTAACAGTTCAACTAAAAGGAACAGATCCAATAATCGCACTCAGTGTTTCACGCACGTGAGTATTGCATAGTTAAAACAAGAGATCAAAACATAACCTCAAATTTCCGGGTGCGTGCCGCAACTAACAGACAACGTGTAGAAATAATTTCGTCACTAACAAGAATCTACGTTCTCGTATGAGCTTAATGTTCATTATCGTCCCCAAAGCAGTACTTACATACGTCTCCTGTTGCTCTTAGTATTATACGACAAACGTCGTCGGTAGGTTAATCGTTGTACCATCTTGGTTCTGCAATATAAAATTACTCGTTAGTACGAAAGATCTCTTCATGCATAATAGGCCGCGACGTACAATCAATTATCGCAGATGCGCACGGAAACAGCACGCCGCTGATGAGTCTTATGATTGATAAGTTCAACACGGATTACGAATAACCGTGCAATACAATCACTAACCTCTTTCAGAGCTCAACGAAAAAGGAAACGGATGCACGTTGGAAAGGACCGTCTGTGTACACGCGTGGCGGCAGGGACATTAGGTCACCTCTGTCGCCATCTTTCGGCGAAGATAGCATTCATTATCGGTAAGAACGATGTTATATTTATCGACCATCACTACGTTGCTGCAAAAAAATAATGTATGTACACTCAGAGGCAGGTATGGGGTGCTTTTCAATTGCGTACACTGTGTTACACAAAACTAATTTATTGGTTGCATATTATCTTACAAGATATTTTAGATAATATGTGACGAATAAACTGATTTGTGTACGTGTGTGTCAAAATGTGTTAAGCAATTGGAAAGCACCTATGGTGTTCCTCGGCGAGCCCGTATACTGTCAAACAGTCAAAAGCGACAACAGACATATACGAAGGGCATACTGTACGTCTTATATACAACGCGAAAGAAGCGAAGAAGGAACATAAGGGAAGTGATGGGAGACATTCCGATGTTGCATCCTCATCGCACGTTATCCGATCGAGAGAGAAAACAACAGCAGACGTTACCAGTTGTTAGTGGTGTCCTCAATAGCTCTCTCACTCACGAAACACTTGAATGCAGAGAATATGACCGAGACAGCTATAAGGACACCGCGCTGCCTAAGTGCCTAAGTGTCTCGCTCGCTCTAATATCCATGTATCACGCTTTCCTCTTTTATTCTTAGCAGAAATGCACGTTGTGCCGGTGAATGACACCGAACGACAAAATGTAATTTTTTTGTTGTTGTACGAATGTGAATAGTCATTTTCGATGTATTTTTGCCCGCTGAGCACAAATCCTTAGCCCAAATTTGGTTACCGCGTTACATTTTTGAAAAAATACATCGGAAATGATAGGGTGCGTTCGCTTTGAACGCTTATGCGCTTTAAGCGCTTATAAATATCGCTCACGTCGTTTACTTTGGCGCTATAAGCGCTTAGAATATTGACGTCATGCGTGACGTCATAACTCGCGCTTACATTCACTTCTTCTATCGAGGTAAGGCAGTAAAAGCGTGAGCACTTATAAGCGCTTATTTTCCAAAGAGAACGATAAGTTAGATTGCGTCGATGAAATCGACGCAATCTAACCTCCAATATAAACCTTAAAGTGAAATAGTGTTTCAAAATGACTTCCAACGAAAGTAACAAAACCAGAGTAACTCTGCAAGATGTTACAAATAATAAAATGTATATACTTGTTGTTACATCAAATGAAGCAAAACGTGTAGAAACAGGTAAGTTTAGGACACCTCTCATAAAAATTTATTATTTTTGTTATTAAATCATATTTATTTTGAGTAATAAAGCACTGTCCAACAGTAATTTAAAAAAAAATAAGTAATATTTCAGCAACACTAGTAATACATTTGATGAAAGAAACGGACTTTCTCACAAATTTACCTAAATCTTCATATTTTGTTGTATAAAACATGAATATTATATGAAAGTTAAAATCGTTGATCTTAAATAAAACAAAAGTTATAAAGTGAAAAGTTATTAAAATGTGACTTAAATATTTCATCATTGTATAATGGTACAATCACTTCCACATAGTTTTTTAACCAAGATATTGTTTTTTTTTTATTGATTCAATCATTACGGATAAATACTTTTCTAATTCTTCTTTATATAAGTTATTTGTTTCGTTATCATCAAAAACATCTAATAAAACTAATATTTGAGCAAATATACAAACAATTTTCTTATCTTTATCCTCCATTTTTACGTTCACAATTGCTTACAACAGCCAAAGGAAACGGTTTTGATCTTTTCGATGAGTGCGCTTAGAAATCAAAGTAACCGGGCAAAAATAGCGCTCATAAGCGTGAGCGCTTTAAGTATGTGAGCGTCCAGAACGAACGCACCCATAGACATATTTCGTCATAAGGTCATTAAGATGCGTCCGCATGTAATATTGAGATATTAAGGCTCCTGGCCTCTCGCCGCGGCCATATTGGTTTTATGACGTCAGAAGCGAGAAACGGCACGTCAAGAATTCTTGCGTGCCATATCTAAGTAAAAAGATATTCTTGACAAACAGCACTCGAAATCACTTCAACATACTTGTAAAAAGTTCCGAGTTCTCACCTTTTCCTTGGGCAATTCATACAAAGTCATAAAATAAGCAGTGAAATGAGGCCTGTCTACGCGAGAAAACGTGTGGTCAAACAGCTGATCAAACGAGTGTAAATTATGCTTCCACGTATTGTATATCACGAAAAGCCGAGAACTCGGAATATTTTGCAGGTTCCCACAATATGTCTAATGTCACAAAAGTCCACTAGAGTAAATAATATAACCACATTTCGCAAGAAAAAATTTGGCTGTCAACAGCAGTATTATACTGCAGTATATGTCATTTTCTCACTCCATTGAGTTCATTGTTTTGCCGTATAATGACGCTGCACGTCATATGTCGGTAATATGTTTCTTTCTGTACTATATGTCGCGTGTGGCGTGAGTTAAACAAAGACGGACAATCTTTTCTTGTCTTACCACAGACAAGCTGACAGGCACGAGTTAGCGA
>NW_022639641.1:369715-372236 GCF_010583005.1 Odontomachus brunneus
TCACTTTTTGCGTGGACAAACAATGCAAAGCCGTAAAATGAACCATGAAATAAGGCCTACTCACGTAAGAAAGCGCGTGAGTTAGACGAAGACAGATAATCTCTCCTTGTCTCACCACAGGCAAGCAGACAGGCACGAGTTAGCGACAAACGCCACACTGACAATTCTTGCGTGCCATTTATAAATAAAAAGATATTTATTGCAAACAGCACTTGAAATCGCTTAAGTGCATTCAATAAAAGTTCCGAGTTCTCACTTTTTGCGTGGACAAACAATGCAAAGCCGTAAAATAAGGCTTTGCATTGTTTGCCCACGGAAAAAATTAGAACTCGGAACTTCTTACAAGTGTACTTTAGCGATTTCAAATCATGTTTGTTATAAATATTTTTTATTTTATAAATAGCACGCAACATTTGCCAATGTGCCATTCATATGTGACTTGGGTCTGTCATCGCCTAAGGCATGGTGTACGATACATATTGTCAGTAACAATTTACCGTATCCGATCGTTGTAACCATACCCGATCATTGTAATAATCGACTATGATTAGCCAATTCTTACGATTTACTCCGTACATTGCAGATAAAACTTTTGACCTTGTCAATGGTAGGAGTAAAGTACGGACTGTAAGAAACTTCTTTTAGTCCGTACTTTACTTCCATTATAGACAAGCGGTAACAGATAGAATGATTATGGAATTTGTCTGTTGATTGACAATCACGTCGCCGTGTCAATATATCTTTGTTTACCATTAGCGAGCACTAACTTTTCTATACATTTCAACATGCTTGAAAACGCCGACGAAATACGTACGCGTGTACATGTACACAATAATAGAACAATAGCACTTATAATTTTAACAAAATTATTAATATAAAAATCTACAATTAATTATACATGATTATGAAAAAAAAAGTGTGAACAATAACGCATTAGTGATTGAGAGACTTACAACCAATTCTTACTTTCGCTGTCCAGTAAAGAAAACATAATTATTGCAATATTATTATTATTCTTCAGTTACATGTAATTATTATTCTTCAGTTACATGTCGCTGTTCAGTTTCAAAATTTGTTTCTAATTTATTACAAATTTTACATTCAACATCTTTATAACCTTGAGCCTAATCTTAACATTTTGTTAATATGGACTTTATATATTGTTATAATGTCTATCCCAATATTGCATTAAGGCTCCTGGCCCCTCGTATCATCTGTCTCTTTTTAATAATGTCAGAAGCGAGAAAATACAATACTACAAATACTACAAATTCTTGCGAAATACGTTAAAATAAAAATATATAAAGTAACACTTGCAATTATTGTCTCAGAAAATGTAAATTATCCATATTAAAAAATATTTAAAATACAAAATTGGACAATATTTAAAATACAAACATTTCAAAGTGATGAAAATGTACTTTTTAATCGCTCTAATTCCATAAATTTTCACCAAATCTTCGTCTATAAAGTATGTATTCATAATTGTAACATAAAACTTGTCTCATGTGAGATATTCACATTTTATTCTTCACAGGTCAGTGAAAAAAATTCTTTTTGCACCTAAAAATCAATTGAGAATTCGTAACATATAACTGAATTTTTTTTAAATTCCATGTGCTATCTGGGAAAGTTGTAAGTTTCTTAGTTTCTTAGTTACCTATACGTTGTCCTAATTAAATTTTATCATATTAAGAATTTTGTTATATTTTTATTATATATGACGTTCAGAAAAACATTAGTACAATTATTATAAGTGCCCGCTGATACTTGGATTGGTACGAGTCATCACAAGTTTCCATACATATTTCTTTCTAGGTAAGGCATCGCGCGAAAAGAAGAACGGGTGAGAGAATGAATCATGTGTATATATATATGTGCATGTGTGTGCGCAAGCGAGAAGATCGCTGCTGGCTCGTGTCTGCTGCCGCGATTGTTAGCTCGCCAGTAGTCAGACAAGGACAGATAGATATTCGCTGTCCGTCTTTGTTTAACTCATACCAGTCGTAGCATGGAACAGAACCTCATCGCATTTATCATGTAGTTGCTACACTGGATAAGGTTGTGATTCTCACCACAGCTAACTATGGCTCTGCGGTCGATTCGGAGTTCTCGGCTCCGGGGCCAGGAGCCTTAAGATCTTTACAAAGAATAAATTTTGCCGGCATATGAAAAAATCATCTGAAGCTATAAACATTTCAGTAATATTGCAGCATATTCTGATGTCAATGGTAATGGATAAACATATCACAATTTGACATCCTACAGAATGGAATAAATTTTTTTCTTCGTAAATTTCATGATAACCATCAGTATAGATATATCAGTATATGACCATAAAGTATAGACTTTTCTTTGCAATTTTAAAAAAAGGCAGATTTTTTTCGCAGAGTTTCGACATATCTAAGGGCGCGATCCATTGCACGCTGCAAACGTTTCGAAGTCTAAGCACTCAAAGTTACCCATGCATTTCTTTTAAATCACTTAAAACCGGGAATACAATAGGTGTAGTAAGCTTTAA
>NW_022639641.1:372246-374916 GCF_010583005.1 Odontomachus brunneus
TGCATTTCTTTTAAATCACTTAAGACCGGGAATACAATAGGTATAGTAAGCTTTAACCATTAAGAAATTAAACAATCCTAGTCGACTTTTACAAGAATAACCCTTATAAAAATATCATACTAAGAATCATTGATAATTACTTATTTTCAGTATTAAAAATACTGGATAATAAGTAATTATCAATGATTCTTAGTATGATATTTCTATAAGGGAATCGAATAAGGTTTGCCAATTTCTTATGACTTAAAGCTTATTATACTTCCCTAACAGCACGCGACGTACTGCGTATCATCCCATTTTCGTACTCATTGTACTGTGATCATCTGTGACGTACTAAGTTGAACGCTAGTATCATTCGGTTTTCTTTCACGTGCGAATGTTCTCTCAGATTTAACTCAGGGATACGGAAATGATACGTATGCTTTTTTATCGCGTGCGTACATTCTCAGGTTTGACTGAAATGATACGTATGCATTTGTATCGCGCGCGTACTTACTCAGAACGTACTCATTCGATCGCAATACATATGAGAACATTCTGAGATGGTCGCAATATACGCATTGCGATCTACTCAGAATGTCCTCAGAACGTCCCCGTGCTGTTAGGGTTATACTGTTTTTTCGGAGAAAATAATCTCTTTAGATTTAATATTCGTACTTGTTTAATTTTGTAGTTCTTTTTTATTTAATTAAAATATTATATTCTTAAACGAAATATCATTTTTTAAAATGATGAAAATAAAACTTTTATTTCGTTCAAGGAAACCATGTCATTTGATGCTCTTATAGAAATATCATACCAAGAATCATTGATTATTACTTATTTTCAGTATTAAAAATACTGGATAATAAGTAATTATCAATGATTCTTAGTATGATATTTCTATAAGGGTGAAACAACATTATTGTTTTAAATAATATTTTTTAAGCGTTTCTCTCAAAATTTAGTAATTCGATTTGTTTAATTTGGATTTTCTTGAATTTTTTAATTTTTTTTTTGTTTAGATTAATCATTATAACATTTTGTTAAAAATGTAAAAGTAATTATCACTGGTTCACTACTTTACATTAATATTCATCGCATATCGAATGTTGCGTTGTTTCAATATTTATCAGCAAATTATCCAATGAACAACAAGTAAAAATTATGTAACTATTATTTGGTGTTTGCTAGGTATGTTATAATATACTATGAACACTTTAAGGATACGTTATATATGCGTTAATCGTAAGAATATCGTTGGAGTCATTGGGAATCGCCGCGTGTGCCGCTCGATCGTCAGGTTAAGCACAACACTTTAACGGAGTCAAGACAGAATGATGACCGGTGGTATACCGCCTTGGGATTTGAAATTATCGCAGAAGGATTCACGAAAGTTTGGAATATATTGACAACCTTCGATATCTAGTAGTTTATGAGAAATGAAAAAATTAGAAATATATAAGTATATTTTTCTAAACGATGATTTTCTCATTTTTTACCTTAATAATAATAATTCTCAGTATTTCATTACTATTAATATTCAACAGTGATTTTATTATCAGTATTGACCAGAAATTAAGTACTGGCCAAAAACTTACTGAATTATTGGTAATATTTAATCACTAATAATTTTTCAGTATTTCTTAGTATGATATTTCTATAAGGGATATACGTGATGTACTGAAACCTTTCCGTTTTCATTCCGTTCTGAGACTGCCGACATCGCTGCGAACGTTCGCACGACATTCGCAGCGAAATTCTATAGTAGCTGCTATCCCAAACATAGGGACGTACTCAGAACGTACTCAGTCGATCGCAGTACATATGAGAACATTCTGAGATGATCGCAATATACGCATTGCGATCTACTTAGAACGTCCTCAGAGCGTCCCTGTGTTGTTAGGGTTATCAGTGATTCTTAGTATGATATTTCTATAAGGGAAGACGTCTCGATTTTAGATGTTGTGTAAGGATCTATCTTTATTGTTTTGGTGTGTATACAAGGGTAGAGTGACGCGTATAGTGCTATAAATAGCGCTGATAATATGTTCCTTGAGCGCCATGGATTGACGTCATATATTCTTGGTATAGCGTGAAATGGGGTTTCACTTAGCTTGATCAGTCAATATAGGAGTATCGGCGCTACGTGCTTTCCGGATAAAAAAATGTTCATACATAATTATTCCTTAAGCACTGACACATATCTACAAAAATATTTCGAAGTTTGATAATTACCTGAGAAAGTGTACGAAACGTCTTTCCTTATCGCTACTTCCTATTTTACGGGCCAAAGAAAAGATAGACGGACGCGATGTGTACATGCTTAAGCGGGAGTAAAACAGCAATAGATTTTTTTTTTCATTGGGAATCTATCAGACTCCTGTCAGTGCTTAAGGGTTAAATATAAAATTTGTCCATACATAATTATGAAAAATTATGTATTAATTATATATAATTATACATAATAATATAAAATTACATAAAATTATATATAATTATACACAATTATGCATAATTATTAGTATAATTGTATATATTTGTATGCGTAACTATGTAAAATTATATATGAAATTATATATATAATTATATATAATTATATATAAATAACATTAATTAACATGTATGTAGACAAATTTCATATATAATTATATATATATATATATATATATATATATATATATATATATA
>NW_022639641.1:375326-378798 GCF_010583005.1 Odontomachus brunneus
TTGACCTGACCTTCGCTACGCAACCCAAGGTCAAACTGATGTGATCAGTAAATACATCTTTTTAAACGCCACAACTTTTGTCTGAAACATTTTTTTGTAAAACTTATATTTTTCCTGATATTCGGGCGTCCCGGTACTTTCCGAACACCCTGTATATATATATAATAATATAAAATAGTATAAAATAATAATTTTATATAATTTTATAATTATGTATGAAAAATTTTTTATTGGGTTAACTATAACATATACAGAGTGTCCGGTAACTGATCGAGCAATCGCCATGTACGGGTAGAACAGGTTAAAATAATCATAAAATTTATATACTATTTTGAAATTTTCTCAATATTTATTCCGTAATTAATTACAATGTATAAACGAATAAGCTCACGAGAAGCGGTAGGACGGGCTCTGTATGTAAAAGAAATGGTTTACCTCTTAGCAACGATAAATAAACTGCTGATTTCGAGGCGGAGTAACAAGCAATACGTATACGTTACTTCTTTGGCATAAACCATTTCTTTTACACACAGAGCCTGTTCTACCGCTTCTCGTGAGCTTATTCGTTTATACATTTTAATTAATTACGGAATAAATATTGAGAAAATTTCAAAATGGTATATAATGATATTTTAATAAAAATGGTATATAATGATATTTTATATAATGGTATATAATGGTATATTTTATGATTGTTTTGACCCGTTCTACCCGTACACGGCAGTTGCTCGATCAGTTACCGGACACCCTGTATATCGTTTATGTATATACACCGAAAGTTAAATAATGCTTCTGCGAGTAATAATTTCTTATTAAGAACATATTTTCTGATAAATGACAGTAAGAAGAAACCAACGCAACACAATGTCTAAAATCAGAACACAAGACGTCTTAAATTCCGATTTTAGATTGTGTGTTCTGTAGAAATAATTATGCAATATTATTTTTGTCAAAGTGATACAGTACTCTGGTAAATATCACTTTCAGGATGTTCTAACACATACTATAGAAGACGCGAACTATTCTTAAGGGATGATACAGCCAAATACAATTTATTGGGATGATATCGTTAATGTCGGAAGTTATCGATTCAAAATTTGCGTCGTATAATAATTAGCAAATTTCGACGTTAATGACGTAGTTTCGAATCACACATCTAGCTGGGAACTGGTATTTAGATTTATAACGCAGCAACCCAATTACACACATTCCAGTGTCTGGTTTCAAGGTTTTAAAAATACTACGATGGCCATACGTACGCGCTACAATCATCGTGATGTTGCGTAAGTAAAGCTCGATAAAATAATGAAATAAAGTATAATGCCAAATACTTCGTCATTCTTACCCAAATCTCCACCAAATATCGAAACACATCACATTCAACCAGAAGAAGCTCGCCGAAAACCAGAATTGAGTGATGAAGGCTGAAACAGTCCAGTAAACTGCGTCTATTTTCGAATTAGATGTCAGAGAGTCTTATAGCTATTAATACATCTTATGTGAAAACTACACTGCATGTTCTCTTTCTGTGTCGGAAACTTACGGGAAAGTGCCGCGTTATAATAAGTGCGTAAAGATTCAATGCTCAGATAGCACAGAGAATTCAAAAAGAATTCAGTCGTACGTCACCAATTCTGAGTTTATTTTTAGATGTAAAAAGAATTCTTTCCACTGAACTGAACTCTGAAGAATTCTCTTTACATCTAAAAATAAACTCAGAATTGGTAATATACGCGTTACTGAATTCTTTTTAAATCTTTTCTTTAAATTCTCTGTACTATCTGAGTGTCTTCAATAAGAAAAGGAAAGGGAGATTTATACACCCAGACGTAGTCTGATTAATTTTATATAGCCGCGCCTACTTGACACGTTTAAATTAAATTAAATTAAATTTAATTAATTAAAATTTAATTTAATTTTTAATTAATTAAAATTTAATTTAATTTAATTACTCAATCACCAGGTAGTAATGTACAGTAGTTATTAGTACAAATCGAGGCTAACAGAAACAAATTCCGATTTATAGGTCGGTTATATGATTTGTGAAAGTTGTACCTAATGCGATGCAGACTTCATTCGACGTATCTGTCCCCGGAGGGACTAGCTGGATCATGAAAATTATAAATACGACGAACAACGAGCCGACATATCCACGAAGTATGTAGCCGTGCAAGTTCCAAAGCTCCTCCAGTATCGTATACACCATGAACGTCAATAGCAGAAACGGCAAGGACACTATTAGACCAACAGGAACAATGTCTAATTTTGCGTTATTGATGCACTTTATATTGATCAGTTCATATTTGTTGGTTATGACGGCGAAGCAGTAAGTTGTTGGATGAAGGATAATGTTCTGATCTTGATGGTACACTGAACCATTGATTAGTATTACATATTCGTTATCACGATAAACTTTAAGAAAGAGTGGTAAACCTCCAGTTGTCTCGCACGAATCCGACATGTCTAACTGAAAAATATCATTTACCTTCTTATTAACCTTGTAGACTTCTGGGAAAGGGTGATCAACAGGTATACATATACCCCTGAATCCTAGATAGCAAACAGTCGTTATTTTGACGTCAATATCTAGTCATAATTAGTCAGTGATGTCATATGTCGACTAAGTGACGTATATTTAACGTCATGTTTTAATATATCAAAAAAACTTAGCAATAATGACATCATATAAACATTTAATTGACCATATGTTGTAAATGAATTTATTTTTCGAATAAAATAATGTTTTATATTCTCTTAGCGGCATATTTCATATTATATTTATATATTTATTTTCATATTTATTATATTTCTTAGCGACATATCCAATAATTATGTCACCAATATATGTCACCAATTCTGAGTTCACTTTCAAATGCAAGAAGAATTCTTTAGAGTTCAATTCAGCGAAAAGAATTCTTTTTGCACTTAAAATAAACTCAGAAATGGTAATATATGACTGAATTCTTCTCGAATTCGCTGTGCTATCTGGGATATTAACTATATAATTAACGTTTTTCAGCGTGGCATTATATGTTTAATGCATATATGTTTATATATGGAAAATATTATATGTTCTTCATGATTTTGTTCCTCTTATATTTTATCATAATTTTCAATAAAATTGAAATATATAAAGAATATACATTTTCTTTTCCTTTCTTTTAATATTATCCTGACATTTTATGGTATTAAAAGTAATATTATTTCCAGCACAAAGCAACATTAAATGTAATATTGACCAACCTTGTATTAATATTTGGTTGCATCATTTCTTTAATGTTCCGGAAAGTAACATTTTAAGATCAGAATAATATTCTTCTCACGTTTACAAATGTTACTCAAATATTTTCCCTAATGTCATATTTAATATTGCTTTAATATTTTTGTGCTGTGTGGGTATAGTCAAAGGCTTAGAGCATATATATATATATATATATATATATATATATATATATATATATATATATATATA
>NW_022639641.1:378966-390774 GCF_010583005.1 Odontomachus brunneus
ATATATATATATATATATATATATATATATATATATATAAGTATTTGTCTGCATTGGCGTCGCAATGTCTAAATTCATATATATTTATGCTAGCCAATCAGCTGGTCACGTGACCAAGTTGGCGATTCTCCGTACTAGAGGTTCTCTAATGCTCAACCTTGCCTCTTATTGATATCGCTAATTTGCTAACAAATATGTGTTTACGCAAGTAATGTGAAAGACTTACGCAAGATGGCTTCACCGTCGTTAAGTCAAATAAATCGACCGATTCGAACGGATGCGCGCTCTTTGGACGTTTCGTTTTTCCCGCGATGAAAATCGTACTTTTCGTCGTTCGAGTGCTTTAAGCATTCGCGATGTGTTAATTGTGCTTCAAGTTCCATCCTCACGACCGGAAAGAACCGGACAAGTCCGCGGAGTCGCATTTCTTCAGGTATGTTATGCATCAGTAATCTTCTTACAACTTATCACAAATAATGATGGACAATATTTTAAGAACGGCGCAGAAATCGTGTTATATATTTCGAAATATCTCATTATTCCTGCACGCGCATGTCGTTAACGATAATTGCGCAGATCGTTCGATACAACGCAGGAAGAAAGCAAGGATGTAATGCTTGCACGTTTCTTTTACATCGTATAAGGTATATTATTTATTATATCTTATGTACATTCAACATCGTCTTGACAACACCATAGGAAAAATGTTTTAGACATGTTCCAAAATTTGTCGGCAGTAACTCTTTGCTTGCTTTTTTTTTATCTTGCGTTTTTCTTTATACAATGAATCGAAGACACACGGAGGCGATTCGCTTAACCAATCTTTATGAAAACTCAGCTCGGCGAGTGTATATAAATTATCGTGTGTACGCATATGTGTGTATGCATGTTTGATGATAATGCGATGCAAGTGGATCTGTGTGTGGATGCTGTATCCGTATCATGTGTGTTGTGTGTGTATGATCTGTATGTGTGTGTGCGCGCGTGCTATGTGAGTTATGTATAATATATGGGACGGTACCTGTAATGCTTTACTTCTTTTTTTTTCGCTGATTTCATCGTTTTCGTTTTTTCTCGAAGCAGGTACTTTGACAGAGTTCGCTGTAGAAAGAGTTTGTAAAAAGTAAGAGTCAAACAACGCGCTCGTTTAATTAACGCCTTAACTAAATAATATAATATTAATAGCTGCGTACAGATCCCGACGATCGCATATCTCTCGTTTTTTTCTTTTCTTTTTTTTTTTTTCTTTGTTTTATATCACTGTAGCTGTCAATTTCTCGTTCGTCTGATACTTTACACACGATGGAGTTTCCAACGAGAAAACCCCCGCAAAAGTAGGGAAAGAATGAGCGTTGCTCTGCCCCATATCTCGTCGCTAAATAGTAAATAGATAACTTACGATAATTGGAGCGTTTGCAATTTAGTCAGATCTCTCTAAACAATAAATAAGTTTCTCTTCTTTTAATAAATAGTAGTATAGTTTCGTTAAAATCGATTAAAGAATTAAGTGAAAACGCGAGAGGCGGTTCAACCAATTTGCTCTTTAGCCATTTGTCGTTCTCACTTCTTATCTTTCTTTTTTCTTCCACTTTCTTTCTACCTCTTTCTCTGACACTCTCTCTTCGTCTCTCTTTGTCATAGAATTAAAAAAAACAGAAAAAATTAGAATAAGATAAATAAGACAGATTACCATAACAAAGACGTGCGAATTTTGATTTTTCAAGCTTTTTCCTGCCGCGCGTGTTTTATCCGATTCTCCGTTTATACACTCTTGAATAAAGAGTATTCACGCGTACACGAGATCAACGAAAATATTTTACGTTGTGGCATAAAGTATGATCGAAAGCTTTGAAAGTGTAACGCGTACTCTTGTCTCTCTCTTTTTTCTCGTTTTGTTTTTACAAAGATGAGCTTAATCTGAACATACGGGTATGGGGGAGATTCGATGGAACGAAATACAGGATCGGGCAGTCGTACGCGAGATACTTTCGCTCTCAAATTAACATACGTCCCCTATCACGGTTTCGTTCGCGTGAAATTCCCGCACGTATTTCTCGCGCCTACGTGGCCGTACGTGTGTGTGATATTGATAGAGCTCTATGAAAATCTAAATATCGATTTGTCGAAATCAACAACATCCTCGAAACTTCAGGTCGCACTCGCAGGTTCGTCGCTAAAACACAGATAGTTACAGCTTGAAAGTTCTTAAAGACCACACTCTCTCTCTCTCTCTCTCATTCTTCTCTCATCCCACTCGCGAAGGCCCGACCGAACATTATTAGCGATTCAGCCGCATCGCGAATTCGACTCATAACTTCTTTTCGTTCAGTTTTACTTCATCCGGCATTTGCTTTCGGTCGGAACTTCGCGCGATCTCATCGCCACTCTTACGTTTTATCTTACTTTTTTTTTCGTTTAACCTTTAATACGAACATTTAGGAAGATAGCGCTATCGATAATTAATATCTTCTGAAATTTGTTAACATTCTCTATATAAAAATCTGCATTTGCGTGTATTCACTTATTGCTTCTTAATCGTCGCCGTTTCCGTAGCCTTCACACACATACACACGCACACATACCACACACACTCTCTCTCTTTCTCTCTCTCCCTGTCACACTCTCACTCTCTCTTTCTTTCTTTTTGTTTTTCCTAAAGGAGATTTTGCTCTCGTTGCGCGGCCCACCGCGCTTCACCTCCTATCCTCCTCTCGCGACGAACGCGGAAGGCAGCACGCCGAACCGAAAGACACCAGGGCGTATCTCGGTGTGTTTTCCGTGTGTGCTCGGAGAATGATCTCGAGCAACATCTCGTTACGAGGGGGGAACGACCGAAGCAACGTTGGATCACCTTTGAGACGAGCGACAACAACCGACTTTTTTTTCCCAGTCGCCTTCAGTGGCCGTGACTCGCGCGTTTCCACGCGATCAGGATAAAGAGGGTGCGCGAGGGGAAATTATTGGATAATTATGGCCGGCTACGAAAGGCTACTACGAAGTTCGCTCCGTTTTGTCGTTGTTTATACGCATCCCGTCGAGGAGGACGAAATCACGGCCACCAAAGTGCGCGCTCTCCTCTCTCTTTTGTCCTCTCCGCACTTTTGTCCTCTTCGCCGTCTATCTGTCTGTCATCTACCGTCGCTTCGACGTCGTCGACTACTACATCACTAGCGATTTTAAAAACCGTTAAATTAAGAAATTTTCCCGCGGCTCGCCGGACTCACTTGGAAGCCGAAGTTAATCTCACGCGCAATATTCCCGTATACCTAACGTCCGCCGCCCCGTTGGTCTGTCTGTTTCTTTCTTACGAGGACAAGTCGCCGGTAACGTATATATTCCCGGGTGTAAATGCGTGTTATCGCGTGCCCCTCACGAAGCGCCCGGGAAGCAGTCTTTTACGATCAGCGCGTTTACAAGACACGGTGGCCGTATCTTATTCTATTTCGCGGTGAGGCGAGCCTCCTTCTTCCGCTCCCTCCCTTCCACGCGTCTCTCTCGCTCTCTAAGAAAAAGAAAAACAATTTCCTATTAGAGATATATGCATAGTGGAATGGACGTTGCTTCGCAAGCAAACTCCTCGACCGGGCTATGAGAATCAAACTGCCTGCCCACTCGATCATCGCGTCGCGCGACTTCGTTTCGCGGCCCGCGCACCGTAAAGCGCTCGTGACGAACGTCCACCGAGGCTGCACGCTCGCGTTCGCTTACTTTCCTACGTTTGTTTCTCGTTCCCTGGCTAAAACTCTCCTCTCCGCGTTTCGCTCGTTGGAAAGCTCGGAGGGAAGAACACGATCGGCGATCGATCGGAATCACCTCGATCTGATCTCGACGAAGCGATCGCGTGTATCGTGTACGCGGCTGTCCCTTTCGCGCTCGCGTTGCATTCCGGATAATGTTGATATGTTGACGCATTGCTTGCCAGTTAGGGACGCCTGTTCATTTTCTATCCCTCTACCTCTGTCCTTTGCGTCACGTCGCGCTCTTTCGTTAACCGGACGCGATCTCCTCGTTCCTTCGATTTTTTCGCGTCTCCTACCGATGGAGAGTGCCTCTCTATCTGCCTTCTCCCTTCTACGTATCGAAGTGTGTCTCGCGCGCGTGTATTTGTAATATAATATCTATCTTTATATGTACGTATTATATATAATAGTAATCTCGTATTCGGTGATCGCACGCTCGTGTACATACATTGTATAGCGCGAAGGGCGGCCTGCAAATTTCTCTCGACATTCGTCGTCGATGTAGCTTCACACCACGCACACATGTTTTCTCATTTTCTCTCAATCTTTCACTCTTTCTCTCTCTCACTCCCGTTCTCTCTCGTGGTCGCGTCACACCAGTATCGCGCTACAGTAACTCTTGCACACTCGCGTTGGCACATGTCCACTTCTTGTTCCGTCGTGCTCTCGTTAATCGACAGGTATCTGTACAATAGACCGCGTATGCACGACATACTCTCATGTAGGGATAACGTAAAGGCAAGATTCGTGATTTTTTTTGTTTTCTTTCTCCGCTCGATCGTCCCTCGTCGAATGACGAGTCGATGATCAAACCGTCTCGCTGATACACGCACTCACATTCTCGTCTCGTCCACTCGCCACTCGCTCTTGCGCGTTTCTCATAGGCGACGTATGTACGTAATAATAGCAATCATTGGGATGCGTTCTCGCTGTGTTGATGTAACAGAATGTATTTACACTACAATTGTCACGCTATCGATAGAATCTCGGAAACTATCAGTGGTTCGTTAATTTCTTTTCTTTTTTTTTTTTTGGTACGTATTGTTCGCGCGATGCGGTGCTTTCTCTTCTCTGTTACCTGTCTAGTAATCCGCCGTTGCTCCTTATCAGATGCGTGAGAGATTTATTATATCGGTCGTTACAAAGAGACGTAGCTTTACAAGTATACGTAGGAAAAGCGAGGCCAGGAGCAGACGTGTTCGAATGGCATTTTAGGCCGTGTAGTTCACCCGTTCGATGTTCCCGCGCATCGCGGTTACATGCGTATGTATACTAAGAAGGAGCTGTCGTTTGGATTGACAAAGTGTTATAAAAATCTTCTAGCAAGACGAATGGAAATTGAAAGGACTCGAGATAGCAGTCTCGAGTCACGCCGGATATAATTAAAAAATAGAAAAACTATACAACGTATACAAAGTTCGGCGGTTCGCGCGTCAAACTATAAAAACCAAGAGCTCTCGTAAAACGATAAAAAGAAGCCCAACGCGAGTTTCGCGGCAGTGATTACTGTGGGATGGCTTGTTCGTCTCCGTTTATCAGTCTGATCTCTGCGCGGATCGGTCACGGAGACGGCCTAGGAAACGAAAGACTTGAATCGGCGCTCGTTGTTCGCAACGGGCGGAGCTGTTTGCGTGTATTACATCCGTCCCGGTGGGAACGTCTTCTCCTGGGACGTCCTCTCCTTGGACACGAGCTTCGCTCGAACGACACCGTTCGTTCGTTCGTTATACCTTAACGTTAACGGGATACCAGCGTCGTGAGTGATCCCTCTGACGCTTATAGATATCGGTTACGCGGAAGCCTCGTGCAACGGGTACTTCCGTACGGATTCGAAGTAAGTCGTTGTACGTGTTTCGGCTGCGAGATGCCGAACGTGTGGTCCTCGTACTCCCTGTCGGTATCTCCTCCTGCTCCTCGTAAGAGGAGATGTAATAGGCGCGAAGAATGAATTCTCTCGACTCTCTCGTGGACTCCACGTGGAATGTTTGCGGTACGAGTACCTTTGTATCTCTCTCGGATCAAGATAGAACCTCCGCGGCTCACTAAGATTTAGCTTCTCGATTTATCGGCTCTTCCTCCTACGCAGGAAGAGATACTCTTTCTTTCTCTCTCTCTCTCTCTCTCTCTCTCTCTCTCTCTCTCTCTCTCTCTCTCGAGGTCGCTCTGACTAGGTAATTAATGAATCCTAGATGATACACGGATCGTCGCCGCCCGGTGTTCGCTCTCTTCTTCTCTTCTCGGCGAGAAACGGCGTGTCTGGGGCACCTCGAGGCA
Source organism: Odontomachus brunneus (assembly GCF_010583005.1). Classification (NCBI taxonomy): domain Eukaryota; kingdom Metazoa; phylum Arthropoda; class Insecta; order Hymenoptera; family Formicidae; genus Odontomachus; species Odontomachus brunneus. Next base: position 384,981 of record NW_022639641.1, read on the forward strand.
AGTAGCAAATTTGTGAGATCCATGGGGGGGAGTTTGCGATGTTCCGTGCCGATCAGTCGATTGATTGCCCGCTTACGTTATACGTACGATCCCATTGGAGGATTTCGCGAGCGGCGCGATTACACGAGGAATCCCTGCGAGGTGGCGGACATCTGTGCCCGCAGCGCCGTCACGCTGTTCATGATCTTCTTCTGGTGACCCACCAGCGTGATGCCGAGGGAGGTGAGCTCCTGAACGGTGACGCGCGCCGCCGCCTCCAACGTCGTCACTCCCGCGCGCTCGAAGCTCTCCGCGTACCGTGACATCTTGATGGAGGCCAGCCACTCGCTGACCGACGTCAATTGCGTCAGGTCCACTGCGTCCGGCGCCAGCGGATTGGTGCCCCTGTCGAGAACAATGGATCAGAACGCGTTCTGTTTTCATCGAAGGGGTACATTCGAAAAATAGGGGATCGGAGGAGGCGAAGGTACGTTTTGTGAGATTCGTGAGATTTCTTCAGATCGTCTCGATCTGAATACTAGTGCACTGACATACTTGTTCTCTTGCTATCGACACACACATTCACATTCCCATAAACGCCTAAACGTACGATAGTTATGATAGTTGGTAACTATGATAACTATGATAGTTACGACAGAGGTCTGAGGATACCTCGGCCGTTTGCTATCGCCGAGGAGGATGAAATAGCGAAGATCCTTGGATCTTTTTAGCGTCTTTCTTTAATTCACTCACACACGCGATCGTTCGTATCTTCGCTGTTTCGTGGAACATTGGGACATATAAGGTGCACTCGTTCACGAGTGTGGAATTTCGTTCAGCTATCGGCAATGTATTGCTAATACGGATGGGGTCAAAATCCGAGCGGTCATGTTTTACAAAGGTAAAACGTAACCGGATTTTTTACACGGTTTTATGTACACTGAGAGGGAGATGTTGCCGGCAAAGTGAAAAATCCGGCATTATATAGAATATTTAGGTATTATACTTAGGCATTACATATAAAAACTGATAGGCATAAAATGCTTAGGTGTTCTATACAATACTTGAGTTTTACACAATGCCAGTAATATACACACGTGTGTTCAGATAGGTACAGTTATATGTACAGTTCGGAGGAAGCGTCTCACACACATACGTATTTATGTGTACATATGTACAGGATAATTATGGTCTGGTCATTGAATGTAAAGAATAAATTGGTCGAAACTGAAAACGAGCGTCTAGAATAACCATCGGAAATTCTAAAATAATTGCTCCGCTCGTATAATTTATTCGACATATTCTCGATGATATAATAGCGAGCGCATAAAACGAGTCTTATCCTAGATGAGAATCGCTATTTAAGTATATACATTTGAAGCAGCGATCTTCTAAGTCGTTTCCTACGGTTGTACGCGGCGTATATCGTATGATGGCGCGATCGATCTTGCATATATTGCACAGACACTGCGGATTATAGAAACTTAAAAGAAACCGAAAGGAGTAGGGCCGATTGCTCTTATCATCGTACACGTAAGATCGATTCGTCTTGTGCGTTTTTTTCTTTTTTTTTATACGACACTATGTACACGCTAAAATACATAAATATACGAGTGCAAGCGTACAATTTCTTTTTATCTCGACAATGGACGACGGTTAAGAGTAAAACTAAAAATAACGATTAAAGTAAAGGTAATGGTAAGCTATAAGAGGTAAAATTAATGATAGTGTAATAACAAGTAATGATACATATATAATAGTAACATGGACGCTATAATAAAAGTAACGATAGCTACGATGACGACAACGACGACGACATGGCGTGACAATAACGAGGACAATAATAATGCTAATCGCTAATGACAGTGCTGTCGATGAGAGTGATGCATGTAACGTGTGTTAGTGGTGCACGGCTGGGCAGGGCTTAGGTGTGTATGTACACGTGGATGGATCTTTTGCGGTGCCTATATGGAAGCAAGCAGTGCGACACAGAACTAAGGAGGGTACACAAGCAGGGCGATCGTGGCAGATATACGTGGCGGCGGTATCTCGTTATCGGGTCGTAAAAGAAGCAGAGAGAACCTGAAAGCACAGTCTTGATTTTAATTCGAATCGACGGAGCTCTTTGAAAGGGCGATTTTTCGTATCTGGGGCAAACGGACGAGACGAGAAACGATTGCGCTTTGTTCTTCTGCGCTTCTTTTCCTTCTCGCGTTCTTTTCTTTTTATTCTCTTATCCGTAAAGGAGGAATCTGTGGTGTGGGAATGCCGCTTTTTGATTTTCTCTTTTCTTTTTTCTTTACCTGTTCCTCAAATGCACGTTGGAAGATGCCGACGAGGCGGGTGGGGGTGGGGGTGGGGGTGGAGCACCCCTTTCCCTGATTCTGACAATTGTTAGCATTTGTTAGTGCGATGGAGGTCGTACTAGGTGTACTGTGTTATTATCTGCGGGCTAGTCTCTCATATTCGCGGTTCTGACTCGCGAATCTCTTATCTCTTTCCTATCATTCACGTGCGCGTATATGTGTGTATGTATGCGTGTGTGTCTCATGTGTGCTTGTATCGATGCGGATGACCCTCACGTTACAATTTGAGTAGCTCTTCGAATAAATATAAATTAATATTTATATATTCGAATCTATATAAATAAAACGAAAAAAGAAATTAAATTTTGTTAACGCTAGTAATATAATTACACAAGAGAGAAATTTAATTAATGAATCGTTCCTGTGGTCCTATTATCATGCGAACGTTCACTTTTGCTTTCGCGGCTTAATTTTTGATACTGAGTCAAGCGTTCGTGACGTTTGCGCGAAGAAAAAAATATCTCACGCGCATATTTTTTCAATTGATGAGCCGCGTCAAAATCAGTTGTTCTTTCACAATGGCGCGTCGCGACGCTTCTTCTTCATCGCGTGCCTCTCGGGAATTACTTTAGAATTGAACGTTGCGATTATGATCGTTTTCGTCTCGACGCGGCAATACGAGCAGGCACCGCGCGCAATTACGCAGTCGTCTCTCTCCTCGTTTAATATATTACGTATAAAAATACTATTCTAAAATGGTCAACCGGCTGCACGGGTGCTGTACATATGCTAAGAAGTCTGCAGCTTTCCGATAAAACCAACAGCTTCGATAAATATTATATGACGTATAAGTACTTGTGTGTACTATGTTGCATCAATTGCTTATGTTATACAAGTATGTGAGTACTCGTGTTGATTTTTCATACGTATACGGCATCATCACAGAATCAAGGACGTTTCTTTAGTCTGTAGTCCCTCCGACGACTGTTCCTTACTCGAAAATTTCGTCGGAAGGACGCGTCCAAATTGCTCGAAGAATTCGCAGCTGGAGAAGTTAACGATAATTCTGTGACGTCCTGCATGATTCTACGTGTATGTGTGTTTATGTGTTTATATATATAATGTGTGTGTGTGTGTGTGTAATCTCCTTTCTCTTTTTTACGTATACTCGTGATGCACGAAAGCTACAACCACTAATATGTAAAATTATTACGAGACATCTCTGAAAGACTTCTAAAGCTGCTCCCACGCACACCATCCTTGATCTTCTTTCGTATTCTAAGCTCTGATTCGCATAAAATCTATATATATTGCTATTCGATGCTCGGATTTATTCTCTAAAAAATTCAGACACTATACGATTCTTAAGTAACACGACTTATATTTTCCGGCGATTTTAATCGACCGCGTACGCTCTAACATTTAAATACGGCCCAGATTTATTGCTCGGTTGCGCAACGTAAAAATTCTCTCTACGCGCTCTAACATGTAGCGAACCTACGTCTCTTCTCGCGTCGCTCGCTTTAATCTCTATGTCGTTAATGATCACGGTAAAAATACCGGGAATACGAAACTTTCATATAACGACGCGCTCTTGCCGGCTGCAACTACCTACACTCTACCTACATTCGTCACATCTAATAACGCCGTCTGAGAACGCGAATTGAGATTACTAATTTCTACCGCTCTATCCCGTACGGAACGTAGTCTCTGCGACTCCCTACTAACGCGATCGCAAAGAGCAATGGAAGAGTGCAAAAGAAATGAAAAACAACGCGAATTGCAACGACAGAATGCAGACTTCTGCGAACGCCACAAGCTGACGGCTAAGAAAGTACGGGCGGAAAATTCGACAACGCTTAAAAATTCATATTTCTTTCATCCTTTCTCATGATCTCCCGTTCCCGCTGGTGAATCGAAGAGCACCCTCTCTCAGCCGAAGTGGGTGAACGGGACCCAATTGGGATAGGTGAGCGGTGGTTGTTGGTGTGGCAGTGCGTGTGTATGATAATGTAAGCTACGGCCGGCTCCTGGTGGCATTACTGGAACGGCAATCGCTGATTGACCGGCTTGATGAGCCTGATGGCCGACTATGTCTACGAACGGGCCCGCCGTGCTGGCGGCCGCCGCTGTGCCTGGTGGTGGTGGTGGCGGCATCGCAGCGGTCCCCGCTGCCGCCGCCGCCGCCGCCGCCGCCGCTGCCGCCGCGGCCTGGGCCGCGGCTGTGTGGCTTGTGACATAGTACGGATTGTGTGCGGGCGGCCTCACGCTGCAATGGCAGGACGGACGAACGGACCGGACGATTGTCGTGGACGGATACAGTCGTCGCAGTTGCGTTGGGTTGTAGTTCGTAGTCAGGTACCAAAGGACACCACAAAACCAAAAGCACAAAGAATTAGCCCAAGGAAGAGAGAAAGAAAGGTAAAGAGAATGAAAGAGAAAGGGAGAGAGAGAGAGAGAGAGAGAGAGTGAGAAAGGAGAGACGCGCGCGAAGAGAGACGGTTAGGGGTGAGAGCGCGATGACTTCTGTATAGACGCGGACTATAGTAACTACTCTTCTTACTTCTCCGGCGCGTTTTTAATTAGTACTGGAGATTGAGACGCGAGACGTGCTTGGCTTGGAGCGGATGTAATAACGATCGAGTCGTCCGTGCCAATGAGGTGGTCGTAGGACTAAAAATGTCAGGAAGGAGACTTGACTCTCGATCCCCGCTCAGGGTTGATGAGTTTTGACTCTCGCGCGACTCCGACTCGGATTGTATCAGAACGCGAAATCGTGCGAACGCGCGACTTGTTCGCGTAACTAACGCGGATTCGTCTCGGGAGTGTTTTGCGGGTACTTTACGTCGATCGCAAATGCAAAACCCTCGACTCCTCGTCAAGACCTGTTCGAGGGGGAAGCAAAAAACGCAGAGTGCGAGACCTAGCCCCTGTGTGTTATTGCACATTCACCGTGAGGTAGAGCCGCGTCTCGCAATAAGGGACAACTGCGAAGTGCGAACTGTAGACGCGCGAGGAGCGGCAGAAACGGCAGAAGCGGCGACAAGCGACTGAAAGCTCTGTTGAGAGGTCGACGACGCGCAATGCGTGATTTTCTTTTTTAGCTACGCGCTTCCGCGGGAAAACGCGCCAAGAGATATCCTACGTAGCTGCCTAACGACGTAGACTCTCGTCCATAAATTAATTTTCCCGTCAGCTAGTGCTGAAAAACCACCGCCGCGGCGGAGAGAGAGAGAGAGAGAGAGAGAGAGAGAGAGAGAGAGAGAGAGAGAAAGAAAGAAAGACAGACAGAGAGCGTGGTGTTTCTTATACGGCAGAGTATATTCAAGCGCGAAGCAGCGTCCTGCCTCAAGAAGAATACAAAATATGACTCGTGTAAATATTCTTGACGAAAAGTGCGGTGTTACTGTGATATAATTAATTTGCGAGCAGATAGAGAAATATAGAGAGAAAAGGAGAGAGGATAAGAGAGAGAGAGAGAGAGAGAGAGAGAGAGAGAGAGAGAGAGA
>NW_022639641.1:390894-399989 GCF_010583005.1 Odontomachus brunneus
AGAGAGAGAGAGAGAGAGAGAGAGAGAGAGAGAGAGAGAGAGAGAAAGAGAAAGAGAGAGTGAAAGAAAGACTCAAATATGATGATTTAATGACGTATATTAAACTCCTTTCTCTCCCTCTCACGCGCGCGTGTGCTAGAAACTATATATTGAGGTGGCGTAGGTGCAGTAAAAGTGAATTTTGACAGACCTTACTTGGGAGGATTGAATAACAGAGAGAAAGAGAGAGAGAGATACTCAAAACAAAAATTAAAAAAAAAAATCAAACGATGAAGTTGAAAGAAGAACCAACGAACAGAAGCAAGTGCGAATAACGACAGTCCAGTATGTGTGCCCGCTTCCAGTAATGCCAATCAGGTTGATGTTGATATCACGACGACGATGACGATGACGACGCGAGCATGAGTATGCAATGTAATGCTGCCGACACACGGCCTTTCTTTCGGTAACACATACACGGACACATGATATATAATGCGTGTACGATCGTGTGCTTGTGCGGAACATCGTACAGCAATGAGCCACCACAATTGTCAAAGCCCATTCTAAATAGCACAAAAAGAAAAACGGACATAGCGTGGATACGCGTCTCGGCGAGTAACGGAAATAAGCTGGCTGATCAGCTCTGTCGAGAGAAATTAATTTATGGACACGATGTCGTATTATTATTACTCACGCATAGGCATGCGACGTGATACGCGAATTAAGGCGCGAGATGACTCAACGGGATGTAACGTGAGGAAACGGAAAAAGATAACGTTCGATGTAAGAATGAGACCAGCTATTTGCGAGAGCGTGCGTTCGAAGCACTCGAAGCGAATTCATTTCCTCCGCTGTACGCCGATCGTTTACTTTACTAAGCATTCTCCGTCGTTTGATTCCCGTCGAGTGATATTTACGAAGCCTGCACTTTATTCTACATTGAAATCGCGACACAGACTCCCTGACGTCACGTTTCTCCATTACTAACACGTTGACTGCCGCATTGACCGCCATGTTAATTGTACGAATTTAATTGAAAATCAAACTAGCGGAAATACAGTAAATAATGCAAGACGCGGGTATCTTTATTCTCACCGTTGAGATCGACACGGCATTCAACGTGCTAATAGATCTTAAGAAGAGCATCTTCTATCGCGTATCAGCTTCTGTTGCTCGTTTATGCGGTTACTTGTGGGCGAATCGGTGAACGAGTGGGACGTGTGTGCCTTTACCTGTTCTGAGCGATCTTTCTCAGCGTGTCCGGGCTTCGTATGAGCTTGTCCAGAGTCTGCGTGAGATTAGCAAAAGTGGGCCGATGGGTGCGCTCTTTCTGCCAGCAATCGAGCATCAGCTGGTAGATCGCCTCTGGACAATCCATCGGCGCTGGAAGCCTGTAGCCCTTCTCGATCGACTTGATTACATCCTGATTCGACCAGTTCCAGTACGGCCTCTCGCCGTACGACATCACCTCCCAGCACACGATGCCCATGCTCCAGACGTCGGAGGCGCTCGTGAATTTTCGGAACGCTATCGCCTCCGGTGCTGTCCACCGCACTGGGATCTTCCCGCCCTGAAGATGATTGAGATGAGATTAATTAATGGGAGACACCAACAAGATGCTCATGAACGTGCTGCTTTCCTAAACAACACAGACTTTTAAAAAAACATCTTAGAGGCCCTAAAAGATGCTTGAAAACAATAGGTTGTCTTTTAGACATCTCTAAGATGTCTTTTGAAGAATGCACTGTCTGTTGCTTTCCAATTGATTCCGAACTGATCTAAAGAGTCTGTCGGATTTGTCGCTCACCCTGGTGGTATAAGCTCCCTCCGTGGCGCTCTCAATCTCCCTGCTTAGTCCGAAATCGGCGATCTTGCAGACCAAAGCGGCGTTGACCAATACGTTCCGCGCGGCGAGGTCGCGATGCACGTAGTTCATTTCCGCGAGGTACTGCATGCCGCTGGCGATGCCTCGCAGCATTCCCACCAACTGCAGCACCTGGAACTTGCCGTCGTTCGCGCGCAAGAAGGTGTCCAGGCTGCCGTTCTCCATAAACTCCGTGATGATCATCACCGGATTGCTCTTAGTCACCACGCCTTGCAGGAATATCACGTTAGGGTGCTCAAACTGACCCATTATCGACGCCTCCGTCAGGAAGTCGTTACGGGCTTTGTCCGCGGAGCCTGGCTTCAAGGTCTTTATTGCCACGTCAATCTCCGTCCGTCCGTCCGGCGGTAATTTCAACTTCCCTCGGCAGACATCGCCGAATTCACCACCACCTACGGTCACAAAAGACAGAGAGATAGTCGCCAAGAATGTAATCAGGTCCTACACGTTCCAATTCTAACGCGGCTACATCAACATCGGTGTGTTATCGCGGCAATAATACATGTCGATAACCGTCGGCGAGAATAATACGCAAAGCGTACCTATGATGGCCTCTATCGTGATGTATCCGGCGTCGATCTCACGGGCGAATTCTCGTACCGCCTGATTCGGGTCCTCGTAGGTGTGAGGATCCACGTAGCTCCTCGCACCTGCACCGCCTGTGCCGCCTGCGCCTGCCGCGGCGACCCCCACTGCAGGTGTGAACAGCGGCGTGGTCACTGCAACGTCACGAAAACAGAGTTCATTATATTAACACGAGGGCCGGTGTGCGTGCGCGAAATTTTGATTGCGGAAACTTTAGAGACCGCGCGCCAGACATTCGCTCTAATCGTCGGCCAACCGTGTCATCCCGCACAAAAAAAAGTAACACTCACACTCATTCGCTCTCGTCAGCGAGTTTAAATTTCCACAAAAAAAGAAAACAAGAAAACCAAAAGATTAGACAAGACACAATCAAGAAAGCCAAACGCAGGTGGATTCTAAAAGTGATAAATCTCTCCTCTCTCAGTCTCATAATTAGCGAAAGAGTCGTCATTCTCTCCCTCCCTCCCTCTCTTTCTCTCTCCTTCTTTTTCTTTCTTTCCCTCCCTCTCTTCCTTTGTCGCTTCTCTGTGTTCTATCTTAGAATCTGGTCTGTTTTCATGTTCGAGCCGAGACCGGTGTATCTATGTACGCTAAAAAGTAAACGCGCATAGCCAATCAACACATGCCAATCAACGCACGATTTTTCGCATGCCCGTATGCCGAAAGTATCGATCGTCCGAGCGATCGTTGCGACACATCCGTAAAGTTCAGTGATCAACGCCCCGGACGCTCGAGATGATTCCCGTGTTCCCTCTCTTTCATTTCTTCTTCTTTCTCGTTCAAATTGCTACTTCGCTACCACTACTTTTGCTTTTGGTATACACTATTCTTTCCCTCGGTTCCCACTCGAATCGTCTCATTGCGTCCGAGCGCTTTCAACAGCGTATCGAGGTAAGAAGAGAAAAGCGATCGCGGAAAGCACGATCTCACCTGAGAAGAGAAATAAATAATCGGAAATGTAAAAGAAAAAAACTGGATGCAAGAGAACGTGATGCAATTGCGTGCGAGACACGGGGCCGCGGCATGCTTATTTACTTCTTTTCCGAACTTCTCATCCATATCGCACAACTAGGACAGTGAGTAGAAAGAACAGAGAACGGAGTGCTAGCGTAAAACTAAAGCGAAATCATAATCGTATAATACGTGCAGAACTCGGAGTAGTGAGTGTACGAGAGTGTCGGTGCGCGAGTTTCAGGTCAATATTTTAAATTTATCTCTATCGTTTATATATTGACTTTTTCATATATATATATATATATGTGTGTGTGTGTGTGTGTGTGTGTGTGTGTGTGTGTCGTTCACGGATATGTCCGCGCGTTTTTTCTCGGTCGAAGAACTTTGGCCGGAATTTTCTTGGGAAACAAAGGACTTACGCGAGGACTTGCTCTTGTTGTTGGTATGGGTTGTCACAATCGGTGAACTGTCCATTTTGCAGTGCACTGTGAACAACACAACAACCAACACACTAATTGACAAACAGCAAAACAAAAACGAAGCGGCGGGTGTTCGATGATGAATCTTTTTTTTATTCTCAATGAGCGTAAAAGCGAGGAACGGCAGAAATCAATAAAAAAAAAAAGACGATTTAACCGCGACCATTGTAAATGTGTGATTGAATTCACTGTTCCCGATAATCAATAATTAACGCGTTGACTCGAAAGGGAAGAAGCGGTAAAAGATATATTTTCTCCTCAATTCGTACATAGAGTTTCGTCCTTTCCGCATACACATGTTTGTCGTTTTTGTTCTTTCGTGAATTGTGTCGAATGTAACGAATGCAAGTCTAAAATAAGCGCATACAGTAATGACATCGACACACTGACAAATGATACGCATGCAATTAATACGCAACGTACAAACGATGCGACACAATGAACATACGCAAGCACAATGCGTGGGCACGCACAATGTTTCTAAAAAGTGAATTCGGTCATGTACAAAATTGTTCGGCGCGCACGTATGCGTGTATACATGTATAACGTATTGTTCGTTTTAGCGTGCACATATGTGTGTGTGTGTGTGTGTGTGTGTGTGTGTGTGTGTGTATGTGTAGGAATGTGATGTATGTGGTGATACGTGTGTGTATATTTATGAATGCGTGTGCAAAAGCGCAAGTCTGATCTGTTCGAAAGTGTTTTGAACGTTTTGGAGAGATGCATGTACAGGGGTTGCAAAAATAATCTACACAAAACTGAGTTCCTAGAAACAAAACTTGAGGTGTTGGAGAAGACTTACTGTAGGTCACAACTAGTCCTGTAGTAGCAGGCGATTGTGTACATTGTTTCATTGGGTTTTTCATGGATTTTTTCATGGAGGCAGGTTCGATAGATTAGGGGAATCGCACATGAAAAGAAAGAATCGAAAGAATTTGGTTAGAATAATGGCACTTAGGCAGCGGGCCAGATCGTGTGAATTTCGGTCGAAAGCGATTGTTTCTCATTTTACGTCCCTGTATATCGCGGGTATCTCGGAACCCGACTGCTTTCTCTCTTTCTCTTTCTCTCTCTTCGCTCATATATATATTTTTTTTCTCTTTACGGACGAACGTTTAGCTATCTGTCTTTTTCTCTCTCTCTCTCTCTCTCTCTTTCTCTCCCTCTCTCATCCGCAAAAAAATCTCTATGGTACGGGGGAATGTTTAAACGTAATTGTATAACGTGGGTCTGTCTGTATACGAGGGTACAGTTTCGACACTTGCTGGATCTAAGGGGGGTGTGGGGCGGCGAGGGGGCCAGTGATACTCCAATATATTAGTCACAAGACACGATTAGGCGCAATGAAACAACTATGAAAAAGGGGGGCGGGGATGATAACAGTAGCGAATAGTAAATCTTAAAGAGAGAAAAGCCGGTGCCGTCTCGGCATCGGACGAACGTACCTTCGCCGTTTCTGTACTCCAGGGTGTCGCAGTCGCTCGGCTGCTTCTTGTTGCACTCGTCCGAGGCCCTGCTGCATCGAAATCGTATGATATCAGTTGCATTCAGAGCGGAATAACTGAAAAGCAGCAACTTGACGCGCGCCCGATAAGCAGGCACGCACATTTCGATAATTCGCGCCAGCAACGGGCTGCTGTATCATCAACGTGCCGATACTACAGTTTGCAATTACGTAACCGAAGACAACGTCTCTCACGGACGTGCTTTCTTTTATTAGGTGTACTGAGAGCGTGATTCAATTACCTTCTGAGGATCAGTACGGTCATGATGATAATGATCACGAGGAGCACGACCACAGCGACGATCGCCCCTGCGATTATTCTAACTTGCATGTTATCGTTCTCGCCAACGTAGTCTGCGTAAATGCTCACATTAAAGATACGGCTCGGAGGATTGCGAAATGTATCCGAATGCCGCTCACCACTTACCTAGACCCATCGCGTGGGGTGTCTTCTTAAATACCACCGGCGTGTACTCGCCCCAGCCGCGGGTGGTCTTGGCGCGAACCTGTATCGCGTAATCCGTAGAAGGCTTGAGACCTTTGAACGTGGCGGACAGCTCGGACGTTTGAATGACGGTTGCATTAGTGGCGTCGTCGTAGCGCGGGTAGCACCTCACTGTGTCAGAGATATCGAGACGATTATAATCCCTTTCCCTGTGTTGCTGCTGCCGTTGCTGCCGTTCCCCTCCCCTCCCGTCCCCACCCTGCAGCAGCCCTTGGCGCGATCAAGGGACAATTTGGAATTGATCCCGTCGTGAATCACAGCGTGTCGTAATATGCACGTGGCCGTAAAAAAGTGTATCGACGCGACTAACCTTCGTATCTCTCCACGAGATCGCTGTCCCCGCCGACTTCGATGACCGGCGCGTCCCAACTGATACTGAGCTCCGAGCTCTTGACGCTCGTGATCCTAACGTTGCTCACCAGACTCGGCACACTCGCCTCCGTGGTAACGGTGATGTCCACGTATTCCGACTTGCCGGCCAACGACGATACTCCGTTCTCGGCGAAGACTTGGAAGCGATAAGTGGTCACCGCGTTCAGACCGGTTATCGTGATCTTCGTATCGTTGAAGATCTCCTGCGTGGCGAAAATCAAAGCGGCTCTGCGTCAAGTCTCTGACCCGAGAATAGCTCTCTCTCTCTTTCTCTCCCCCTTTCTACCTCTCTTTCTCTCTCACACACATATTCTTTCATATATACACACACACACACACACACACACAGATACTCACTCACTTAGATAGTAGCGGTAGTCGAGTAGCCGACTACTACTACTACTACTACTACTAGTAATCTCTACAGCTGCAAGTAGCCCGTGCATGCTCGTATACGCGTGTTATGACTTTGAAGGAAACTCACGGTATTGGGAATGTACTTGACGCCCGTGCTGCAGGCGTCGCACACTACTCTGTAAGTCGTATCGAACCTGCCACCCTGCATGTGCGGTGCGTTCCAGGAAAGGATCACCGTGGACTGATCGACAAAGTTGACGGTCAGGTTTTGCGGCGCCGAAGGTGGTTCTGCAAGAAGCATGATTCTTCAAGATTTTCGTGGAACGCAATCTCCCAAATTTTTTCTCCTTCTTTCTCATCTCCTGCCTTCTTCCTCGGACTATATGCTATATCCATTATATTAAACAGTTAATGCGCTCGCACATTGGGAAATTTGTCTCCTTAATAAATAGTGGTAGATAGTAACAGATCATGGATATATTGACGGACTTTCGTTACTTCTCTTTACACTTGACTCACTCTCTCGATGATTGAAAAATTTTAATATTTGTATTCTTCTAAACTACAAACTCGAACAATTATTTCATATTTCTAAACTTCCAAACTAAGACAGAGTATTGAATTCTAGTTTCTCAACTGAAAAGTTGTGATTCGAGGTTGAATGATTGGCATAAAGGTCGTTTAAGCTTGGTCGGAACAATACTTACGCGTGCAGGGCATGTTCTTGGGATCTTTTTCCGCTCGGTAATAGCTCGGGTCGCAACGACACTCCGTGAAACCGTAATCGGAGGCTTTGCTGTGCTCCGGACAAGGCTCGCAGATTTGGGAGCCCGGCTCGTGCTTGAATTTGCCTATCGGGCACTCCTTGCACTCCTGCTTGTCCTTGTCGGCCTGATAGCCTGGCTGGCAGTGGCATCCGCCAGTGGGAAGGTACCACTTTCCGTCTCCCTTGCAGAGGTAGATCGGATTGTCGATTTGGACGGCGTTGGCGACGCAAGTGCCGATCGTCTGCTCGATAAAAGTGACCTCGCGACCGGTCGGTGTAGCCGGGAAACGGGCGAAGTTCATTGAGACCTCTGGACAGCTGATGTAGTATACCTTGATGGCCAAGATCGATATGCAGGCGCCCTGATCACGAAACGCGAAGTAAACGCCCTTCTTCGTCACCGGTATCGATTTCACCTCTGTGTTTATCACCACCTCGGTGTTCGTATTGAATCGCCCTTCCCCCGCGGCTATGCGACCTGCAAATGTCAGATCATCGCTTTGGAAGAGCCGTCCCAGATCTCAAACGGGAACAGGAGACACACGCGGAAAATAAGAACTGTATCAGCCGCATAATTTCAAGGTTCACCCTTGGAATTTCTCTCCCGACGAATTACCGTTTCCACACACACACACACTACGTGTTCCCATCTGCGCGCCTCGTGATATTTCTTTTTTCGAGGTACGCAAGCGGTCAATCTGTTAAACCTGTTTTTCTCGGGACGCTATCCCACCGTTCTCTCCCTCTGCGCGGGGCGAACTCTTCAATTTTCACGCTTTATTACATCACCACTCACCGATAAGTTTGTAACTGTCCGGCTCCCACGGAGGCGGCTCCTTCGTAGCCGCGTCGAACTCGTAGTAGAGCAGACTGAAGGTCTCCTTACAGCTGAGAGCGTTCCCGGGGAACAGCGAGCAGTCGCGGGTCGTGAATTTGATTTCTATGTACATGCGGTTCGCCGGGCCCCTCTCCACGAACGGCGTCCACAGCCAATTGTTCACGTTGTTGTACGCCACGTCGCACACCACGTAACTCCGCCAATTGATGCCCTTGTCGAAGTTCGTGAAGGACTCCTCCACCCACTGTAACAGAAATACGAAAGACGAGAAATGAAAAGAGTGCCCTCTTGTACGATGATCTTTTCTTTCTTACTTTCTCGACTACTTGTCGATTACGACTAACGAAATCGGCCATTAGCCGATGTAGACTCGAGAGTGACAAAGTCTCTCGAGTCCTCGCGTCGAGGGCAGTTCGGCACTTGAGACTCTAACCTAGTTCTCTGTGTCGCCATCGAGGGCGAGGAATCGCTCTTCCGTTGTCGCCGTCACCGTCATCATCGCCGTCGCCGTTGTCGCAAATCGACATTGGCCGTAGCGTCCGTTCTACCTCGGTAAATGACGAGGCGGAGAGCCCAGGTCGTCGACTTGCGACAAACAGACCGCAAGGAATTACCGGCGCGCGTTACCATTAGTTTTATTGCCCCCCTCGGCTCTCGGGCTCGTCCCGAGGAGCGACCACAAAAAGTTCCGACCGGGGCAAGAAGGATCCATCGTCGTCGTCCTCGTCGTCACCTGAACACCTCTCTTTCTGTCCTCCTTCTCCTCCTCTTCCTCACATACATACACACACGCTCTCTCTTTTCCCTCGCCTCCTCTCTCTTCCATCCTTCTCTCTCTCTCTCTCTCTCTCTCTCTCTCTCTCTCTCT
>NW_022639641.1:401672-410225 GCF_010583005.1 Odontomachus brunneus
CTCTCTCTCTCTCTCTCTCTCTCTCTCTCTCTCTCTCTCTCTCTCTACGCGTTTCTTCGCTCCCGCGTATTTCATACTCGGACCAGGAAAGACTCGGCAGGTAAGGAGTGACAAAAAACGGTAGACCGAGGTAGAGCTTCGAGCCTCTTATCCAGAAGATTTCCTCGCGGACGTGTTTCTGGCAGGCGGGCTGCAATAAATTCAGCCGCGCCGGCTACCCGGTTGCAAAAGGGAGATTATTACGGGGACGATGACTAGGTCGAAAAAATTTCATTAAAGCGGTGCCGGCGAAAAAAAGCTTTTTCAGCGCGGTCCGTGCACCGAAAGCACCGGTAGCCACCAGAAGACCCCGGCAGGAGCACAGTTCCGCATTTCGCGTCGTCCACGCTTCGAATTACGATCCCCCCGCGCTGCTGCCTTTCGCACGCCTCCGATCGCAATTAATAGTTTTTAGCGAGGTTTGCGAAACCGGATTTATGGCCCCGCGTGCGCGCGTACGAGCGCGCGCACTTTTACAGCGATAAAATATCGCCGTTCAGACAGTAATTAAGAGTAAGAAAATGTCCCGTTATCGCGCAAGAACGCCTCGCACGCATCGACTGCAAATGTAAAATTCATATTTCCCCGTTTGCCTTCTTTCGGCCTCTCGACTCACCGTGCCATTTAACCGCCGAGATATCTCCCCGTGCACGACGCTCGTGATACCCCCGCCGATGCGATCCGCCCCCTTCTCTTCCCCCCGGCTTCACGATTCGGCAAAGCCGCCTTTCGTATAACCGAGGGTTATTAGAGAAGCGGGAGAATGCATCACCACTACCACCAGCACCACCACTACCATTACCATCATCCCGCAGCCGCTGTTTATTTCGACGCCTTCGCCGCGGTTCTTTATCGTCCGGGAAATTTCATTAGGACGAGGTAAAATTCATCCTCCTCCACCTCCCCTTCTCGCAGGGGAGCTTCCACAGGGGCGCGTCTATGCCTTCTTCTTTTATCGCGCTCAAGCTGTGAAACTTGAGGGGGAGAAGGCGCGCGTCGTTAACGCGGCAAGGCATTTAATTGGATCGCGAACGCGCGGACGTTCTCTCTCTCATTTTTTTTTTTAACGAGCAGCCCGCTTCGATTTTTCGGCGAGACGAATTTCCCATTGGCGAACGCGATCGTCCCCGTGAAATTGCTCATCGGAAAGAAGGAAGGGAGACGATTAACCCGGCGTTATCCGCGGCAATCCCACGGCCTCGTTTCCGCCGTTGTGCGTGCAGATGCATGCGCAGTGTCGGGTTCGCGACACTTTTCTCATTCTCTGCTCTGGGGAACGTCGCGCCTGCTCTGCGTGGCGAGCACATCACGTATCACTGGCTTGGGTGAAATAATGCTAATTCCCCTTTAGCATATTATTCCCGAGTATACCGCGCGAGATACGAATCTATGCGATTCGTGTATAGTTAGATTTATTATGCATCTCAAACCGGCGCAATCAAGTCTCATTTTCGACACTTTATTTCTCATATACAGCGTAACTCATTTTCTCCGTATTAAAAAATTTCTGTATAGAAGTTGTATAGAAGTTGGAAAACTGTTGAGCAGAAAGATTTAATTCCCCCAGGAGTTGTGTCATTCACTTACGTGCGACGATTTTACCTTTCTCCGTCTCCTTTTTTAATTAATCCGAAATATTCTTCGATTCGATCGCATATATCGGTAATACGAAGTAATGAAAGTGGCACGTTTAACCGTGCCTCAATGTGCCTAGACTAGAGACCCATATTTCTTACGAATTCCTCTCTCTCTCTCTCTCTCTCTCTCTCTCTCTCTCTCTACATGAGAGAGAAATTTAGATCTTATTGCACTTAACCCAAATCTCACCTGGCTTGATTTCAACCTCATTTGACTAAAGTCGTTTGCGCTGCATAGTGCCGATGTCGCTGCGACCGGCAGAGCGGAAAGTGCAGTTTCTCGCGGCAGTTTCTTTCTCAGGCATGCGGTTATTCCCTCCTCATTAAGTATGAATTGTGGGAAATTGTTCGTTCCCGTGGCGCGCGCGACAGTCATCGATCGATAAGTATCCGATGCCTCGAAAACTATGCCGCGGTTAGCGTCTTTGTGGGCAGGTATCGATCGCGCCGCTACCTCTACCAGCACGCGCGCCGTCTCAGGTAGACCTGTCTCGCTATTTTCCGCACCGGCGGCGGCGAGCGTGCAGCGAGGGGCAGCATGTGCTGCAACGCCTCGGATTTGCTCGGTGTTTATTCTGGTCGGGGTGGTAGCGGCGACGCTACATTCCCGGATGATAAATCGCGGAATGAATTAAAGCGTCATACTTTGCTCGTCTTCTTCTCTACTCTGCCTCTCTCCTCCCCGAGTTGGAAATAGAAAATCCTCCTTCCGTATCGCGATCAGGCGAATTAACACCGACTTGGTCGATTCTTACATGGAGGAAACTGTATGGTCCATACATGAATCTGGCTGTGTCAGTCAGATTCAACAAATCGATCGCAAAACAACTAATCATGCGGTTGCTGCGAGCACAGAGCAAATGCTGAGTTATGATGACGATATGTCTGGTTATTCTCCAACTAGACTGTATCTATCTATGATATACTGAGAAAAAATGTATCGTATTTGTAACTACAATCGCATAGAGAAATAGTTGTTAAATTATAGTCAAGGGAATTATTTTTTTGTTAAATTCTAATATAATGTTAATATTATGATGATAATAATCTTATATGTATGTTATCGCCATCATTGGTAGAACAATTAAAAAAGAGCTACAATGTTTATTAAAACAATCATTTTTCTCTCAATGTAAATGTCACCCCAACCGATTTTTGATCGCTATAATCGTAGTGCCAAAGTAATCGTATTAACCATACATATTACTATCACACATACCATACATATTACCATCACACATACAATACATATTATCATCACACAAAGATAACTAGAATAATACAACTATACTGCTCATAATAAAATATTTCTAGTTATGTGTCCCATATCTTTCTTCTTCCGTAAACTCTTGCGATTGTTCTTTTCGTTTCGCCATAATCGCTCCCGAGGACACTCAATCGCAAAATTCTTCCCGAAAAAAGGACAAACAGCGGTTCGTTAAAGGGCCATATGAGGCCATAAGGCTGGCGTCGCAAACACTACTTGCCAGCCAATGCTGGGAAATGTCACCTTTTCTACCCTGAGAAAGAGAGAAAAAAGAACGTATACCGCCGCCCATGACTTTCCGGTTTCTTGCGGATCAGGCTGTGGTAGTAAATAGATACGAGTCGATGGCTCAGAAGTAAAGCCAATAAGCTTGCGTTAGAGATGAACGAAGAAAGGAAATAGATGTAGACGCGGCGGCACCGCCGACTCTCCCTCGCGAATGGGGAGCTGCCCCTTCGCGTAATATCGCCACCATAATCGCAATTCCGACGGCGTAGCCCCACATGGGGAGACGGTTAACGAGAGAGAGAGAGAGAGAGAGAGAGAGAGAGAGAGAGAGAGAGAGGGGGGGGAGGAAGAGAGAAAGAGAGAACGAGAAAGGGAATTTGCAGGAAGACTCCGACGAGCAGGCGGGCGAAGGAGGGCTACGAACTTTTAGTCCGAAGGGTTCGCGGATCTTAATATATATTGAGCCCTCGTGCCGAGTTAACCCCTCGCCCTTGGGGTGAGACTGCGTCGGCAGGCACGTAGGGGCTCTCTCCTCCTCGTCGAGTTACGTGCATCCGGTGCTGTGGACCGTTCACGACGGACACGTACCGCATCCAGACGCGATCGAACTTTCCCCTGCTGTAACTTGCCGTCACCTGTCTCGCGATATCTTCGAGGAGACGACGCTAATTGCATTCACCAAAGAACACGACGAGACACTTGATTAATTCCGGTGCTTAGCATTTGGTATCTGGTGGTGCTTACTTGCGATATACCTTCGTGTGAAATCTCAGTTGAGGGAAGTCGAGTGACAGCCAAGTTATTCGAATGACTTGCATAACTCATCCAGAATAAATTCTTTACTCTAAATCATCATGTGAACATTTTCTTTAAAAATTAAAGAGTGAATCCGAAGCACTCTATCAGAGAAACAAATCCACTATAATCAATAAAATATTCACTTGTATGGGCTAAATAATTTATTTTCAGTTTGAATTAAACATTGAAACCTTTTTTAAACATTTCCACTACTGCTTTGAGTGAAAATTTCACTCGTTTTGAATGAAATTTTACTTCGAACAGTATTTGATATTTTCTGTACTAAGCAATATTTAATATTTAGTATCGTAATATCGATCTATTGTGACGCTCAGTTTTGCAAATAGAAATATAAAATATTACTCTATTATAATATTATTTTTTTCTAATTATTAAAAAAGAAATCGTGTATATTTCCTGAAATATTTTCGCGTTATGTGAAAATACATCATCGTGTATTCGCGACATCCAAGTCGACATTCTAAGAGGAAACAAGCGCCGATCCTAATCCGGCATGAAAGGACGTGGAGGCGAATTCAATACAAGCGTGCCTCTCATTATCCTCTCGTAGCAAGTTTATTAACTCGAGCATGCCCGTCGCGAAACGCTCGTTGCTCTAAATACAACGGGCGCGCGGATATATTGTCCGCGATATAATACAACGTCCGGACGAGGGTGGTCCGGCCGTTACGGACGAACAAGTGCACATATGCGTGGCCCCGGGCAGCAGGGTGGTCATCTCCCTCGGACAGGGCGCAGGCAGGGGTTGCTACGCCACGCGCCAATCGAAAACTTTATGTAACCGTTTATTCCGCGCACCCCCACAAAGCCGGCGTAACCGTATTTCAGGCCGAGAGATCGGCGGTACCGCCGTTTAAGGAGCATCTCCGCCGCACCTCGGACACTTAATCGAGATTCCTCGTTCCCGCGCCTCTTCCCCTCGCGCGAACACACGCGTGTGAATACGCGTGTATACGGAAACGCATACGAGGGGAGAAAAGAGAGCGGTGAAATAAAGGGAGCCACACGCGGGTGGGAAGGTGTCGGGTGAGAATTTATTTCTGGATTATTCGGGCCGAGGTGAGGTCGAGGTGGGGGATATTCCTTCCAGAAAAGGACAAATCGTTCTCCGCCGCGCGGGATCGAAATCGCCGGGCGAAGCAATTTCCAGCCGCGAGATTTACGACGCGAAGATCGACTCCTCCGCGACTTCAACGCGGGGCAGAACGAGAGGGCGCAACAATTCGGCCACATTCGACGGTGGATGTTTCTATCTCGTTGCGGATCGCGTTGGATTAGTGACTATTCGCGTCCGCGAAGAGAGAGGAGACTGGTGGTTCCGCTACCACAGCTCGAGGTAGGCTAATGAAGACATCTCTAGTCCGGCGACAATACCTGATTAATATTACCGATGCTGACACACGTGCACGCCTCCTTAGAATTTCAAATCGTTCCTCACGAGCGCCGATTTCGGGATCCTGTTACTCGCAGGAAGAACTTATTTCGCGTTCTGGCGTAAAAGGATTAATGGATGGCGCGGCTGCGCCGGGGCTATCGTCGTCGTCGGGTTCCTCGACACGCCGGGGATATCTCTTTCCGGGATTCATGATTATTAGCGAGATTATCTTCGAGAAACGAGTTTTCGAGCGCGCCAGCCTTTTTTGTCGAATTCATATCGCCAACGAAGGCCGGCCGCTGCTTGTCGAGCGGGGACTCGACGTCCGACGGCTCGTGCCTTGCGATAACCATCCATCCGTAATGAGCCTAACCGTCGTCGTAATATTTCGAGTTAGGAGCACTGCACGTCATCGGGAGTCGCGTGTCAGAAGGGCTGTGAGCGCCCCCGATGACGAGAGAGCGCGCGTCACGCGCGGTAACGAGAAGGGCTGAACGAGGCCACGTGGACTGACAGGCCCGAGTCTCTCCCCGCAGGTTGCTCCGCTCAAGGATCTTTCGGGAGATCGAAAGCGCCGCTGCAATCTCGATGAATGCAATTATCTATTCCGTAAAAGTGGATAAAGTGATAGTGGCAGTGGCAGTGGCAGCGCAACATATCGAAAAGTTGATACTAAATAATTCCTTTCTCTGCATTTTTTTTATTGAGTTTCCGGTTTCAGTCTTCATTTCGGGCATTATCGACCACGCTGTCTCATCGATTTACCCCTCTCCCCCTCGAGGTAGATACAATCTGCGTCTTTCTTGATTTTCTGGTACGATACGTAAATCCTGCTGAAATAAATGTTTCATCGTCGCTCACAAATAGCTTGTTTTGCTTCTCACGACTGAGTAAAAATAGTCTCTTCGAGTCTCCCGACAAGTTTCTCCGCTCGAGGACCTTTTGGAGATCGAAAATTGCTGTAATCTCCGAATTATAATTTTGAACTTATAGATGTCAATAAATAGGTTATATCTCGTAGGAATATTGTTCACTTGACGTGGACAGAGGAAGCAAAAAATTCCGAAAGATGGTAAATAAATAATTCTTTTTTTGCACATTTCTCACGAAGTTTCAGTATTTACATTTGTTTCTCGTATGCGCTATCGATCCACCCTCGAGATAGATCGATGAGATATAATTCGTGCCTTTCTCTGTTTACCGCGACACGAAGGCTGCGTTCGCTTTGAGCGTTTACGCGTTGTAAGGGTCATTCTATCTTTATCGTTCATTACATGCGGGAAGAAGATAGAATGACGCTTACAGCGCATAAGCGCCCAAAGCGAACGCAGTCGAAATTTCAGCGAAACAAACGTTTCGTAGTCGGAGAATTTCATTTCACTACACACACACACACACACACACACACACACACACACACACACACACACACACACACACACACACACACACACAAATACACACGTGGCTCCTTGCAGACCCTTCACTTCGCGATCGCGAGTCAGTGGCAATTCGCCTAATAAGCACCGCATACTCGATACAATTTTTGCGATCGTCCCGCAGAAGGGGTGCGACCCGACAGCAGGGTGCTATGCTAATTCAAGCACCCGCACTCGGCTCCGCTCTCGCTACTACGAGAGCCCGGCTAGGAAGCGGAAGCGCCAGGTTTATAAAATCGTCACGAATTAGCCGGAGGGTCCGCGCTCACCGCCGGGGGGTTGAGTTTAATATCGAAGGATCCGATCGTGGCGCGCGTCGAGCCAGACTCTATCGCACGCCCCTGGACCTGTCAGTTTGACGTATCGCAGTCGCAGGAATCCATTATATAGTCAATTACTCCTCGTGATAGGGAACGCGCCACAGCGCGGAGCGGGAACCGCCGCTCTCTCTCTGACACCCTCCCAGTGCATTCACGCCGGGCTGAGTCGCGTCGCTCTCGTCCTGCACGTACATGTGCATAAATTCGTTCCGCGCGCCTCCCGAACACGTCGGTCAAGCGGAGAGAGGATGCGACCCGAATGCACCCCGTCGCGCGGGTGCGCGAGCAATCGCCAAACGCGGATCTATTAGGTTGGTCTCGAAAGTCTTTTCCCAAACACTGCGCGATGTGAATGAAACATTTTTCACGTGGAAATATGCAAGTGAAATATGTATTTTACGGACCTCTAATTCGACCCGATAACACGTTAATGTATGTGTGTGTGTGTGTGTGTGTGTGTGTATAGAGTGTCCGGCAACTCACAGAGGAGCCGCGATGAACACACAAGCAGATTAGGTTAAACTGAACAAAAAATTCCCCTCCCATTCTGCGAGCGAATTTTCCACGTAAAATTCTAAAAAGATTCATAAATGATCATGCGCTATCTGATTTCTGTTGAAGACGCGCACCTAATGCTATTTCTTCGGCAGGAAGAGCGAGAGAGAAAACGAGGGGGATGTCTTTCACATTTCGTAATCGCGATGGAGCTTGCGAACTTGCCAAAGCACGTGTCGGAAACAACGTTGGATTTCTCGCGCATTTTCCTCTCTCAACCGCGGATTCCCCGACGTCTCGACGACGTCCTGCAAAGTCGCTTGGATCCGCGCGCGAGCCTGTCGTCGTCGTTAGTTCGTCCGATCCCCGTCTCTTTAAGCCCGCACTTTTCTCCGCCGTGACATTTCAACGAGACCGTGTCTCGCGAGGAAGTTCGGGTCCAACTTTAATAAGACTTAGAAACAAACCCACGGAGGTCTCTACGTACCGTAGCCTCGTACCTTCTCCCCTCGCCCTCCGCCACCCAACATTTTGTACCGTCGATATATTCCCGCTGCTTCCCTCGAGTCCATTATCTCTGATCCCGCGGTACGAAATTCTCGTGGAAAGACGCGCGTGGCACCATCGAGATTTCAGATGAAAGCGCATTAAGCTGCGAATGTACACACACACACACACACACGCACACACACACCTATTCGCCCAGACTTCATGAGGTACACGAACACACTTGCACGTCCTGTAGCAGACGAACAGAACGGAGGAGGAAACGAGGAACAAGGAGCCACTCGAGGACTCGCGTCAATAAACAGAGTCTCGTCTAACGACGCGGTCCGGATGACGGATATACGGATTTGAAAGCAGAAGAAGGAAGCGCAAGGGAGAGAAAAAGACAGAACGAGAGAGAGAGAGAGAGAGAGAGAGAGAGAGGGGG
>NW_022639641.1:410235-412830 GCF_010583005.1 Odontomachus brunneus
AAAGACAGAACGAGAGAGAGAGAGAGAGAGAGAGAGAGAGAGAGGGGGGGGGGAGCAAGAAAGGCAGACGGAATGAGTGAAAAGAGAAAGAGAGAGAGAGAGGAGGAAGAAGTATATACGGTGCGTGTAAAGAGGGACAGGGCGAAAGAGAAAGGGAGACGGAGCGCGGTAAGAACAAGAAGAAGCAAGCAACAGAAAGAGAAGGAGAACGAACGCGGAGGCAACGGCCTGCAGAGGCCCCGAAGGCCGTTCACATGAATACCAGTCTTTCCATTAGTACTCGAATGGAGCGGAGCCCCGGCCCAGGTCTCATCTCGATGCATGATCGATACTCGCAGATCCAATCTTAGCCGGGGCTTCGCGTCCCGATGCGCCGGACCACCGCGAGATACAATGTACACCGAGGGTACACGCTTAACCCCGCGTTACTCTCGTTGCACGCGTGTGTCTTCAGGTAGGATATCCCTGTCGTGTGCGCGCGCGCGTCCGCGCTATAACCACCAGCCGGTCGGCCCTAAAAGGTCGTTAAACACGATCTTGCCGAGATCTCGCCCGGTCCTGGGCTCTCGTCTATAAGCGAACTTGTACCGATACCGATCGGGATGCACATCTCCGCTGCATCGGGCCTTGTGCTCGCGAGCCGGAGGAACACGGTGAATATAGCAACAGAGTTTCGAGGTCAGCAGTGGAAGCGCGCTGCAATGAGCCACACACGCTGAAGACGGCGGGTATTCGCGCTCGGGGACGACGGGATCCGGACTCGATGTGTGCAGCCTTGCGAGGAGGCTGGAACGACTCAATATGCTCGCGAGTATCGTTTCATTGGGGGTGTACGCGGAAAGATTACCGCTCCATTGACGCGCTCGTGAGGTATTCGGCGCGGAACGGCCGTACAGAATGATTACCGCCGAGGGTTGAAAAGGTATTTCGAATGTGGCAGTGGACGAGAGGTCGTCGGGTACTCCCTAGCGATTGGGAATGTTCGCGATAAAAATTCGCGCGATCTGCGTAATTACTCTTCATTTTATATGCATAGTGCACTCGCTCTAAAAAATTAGAGGAAGAAAGCTTCAGGAGGGAATGTCACGAGAATAAGTTTTAAAAAAATATAGAATTAAAAAAAAAAGAAGGAAAGAGAGAGAGGAATCGATCATACTCGCGAGTTTTGTGCTGCAAAACAGATTCATCGGAACAATTCCAACCGGATTAAAACTCAATTTCATTCAGTTTCAGGTTTGTATACTGAAAGAGAGAAAAAATATCTAAGAAATAATAATTATATATATTTATTATTCGATGAGTACTAATAACATATTTACTTATACTAATATAAAATATTTGTTAAATAAGAAAATATACATTTTCTTAAAACCTTAAGAAAATTTTAATTTTTCATGAAAGCAATTGTTTATTTTATATTTAAATGAAGGAATTCAGAGAAATGCTATTCGTATACTCATACCAAAAAAATATTTAATACTTTTTAGATCTTTTTTTCTCAGAGTGCGTGTCCAACTAACTGCTAAATCTTTCAGTGAAATTATCCTTTTAATCTTTTTCCCGCTAGAACTCTATTCCACAGTCGTGATCAGGTTCATCCCAATCTGTTTAATACAAGGCGGGAACAGAATTAATAATTAAAAGCCGATTATACAATTATAATTAACCTTATACAAAGCAAATAACTAATTGGGATGGACCTAATCAGAGCTGTAAAATAAATTTCTAGTCGGCTTGTTTCTGCAAAATCAACTCAAAATTCAGTTCAACGAGGCGACCAAAGAATTGACCCAACGCATTATTGGTCGTACTTGTAGTCCAATTTACTAAACCTTCCACCGAAGGTGGAATTACTCGCATATTATGCAGTTGAATCGGCCTTTTGGCGGCTGAAAGAACTCCCACACCATAAACGCAACTACGTTTCAGCTTCGTTAACTTTTCACCGTCGACTGAATTTTGCAGTTCAAATTCCACCGTCGGATTGTTGATCCAACTCGATTTTTATTTCGCTCGGCTCGATTGCGGCCCGAGCAATAAAATTTGCGTAACTCCGGGACGCGGTTCTTTTTGCCCGATTCTTCCTCCAGCGTGCCGCAATTTCGCGCGGCGCAATTTCAAGTTTGCCTCCTCGTCGGTTTCGCCCGCGTTTACGGCTGGAGCTCGCTTTTGAGCGCGCAACAAGCTGACGTAGACACAGAATAGCTTCTCCCCGAAGAAGGGAGGGATTCGATACGACGAGACGCCGGGAAATCGCGAAGAGAGCCAGGCGTCAGAGGAGGAGGAGGAGGAGGAGGAAAGGGTCGATCGTATCGTCCGCCTTGAACGGACTTTCCGCTTGCGCACCTTCTTCCCCTTCGCCCTCCCTGCCGAGCGCACTCAGTCAGGCTTTTCCAAATTGACTTTCGCTCCGACTGTCACTTCTATTCCGCTTCCTTCGCACAGCGGGGACACGACCCGGACTACTAGGAACGCTTGGTATGCGCGTCTCGCACCGAGGGAAAAGCTGACGGAATACCTCCCTGTCTTTCTTTCGCTTTCTCTCTCTCTTCCTTTTCCTCTCTCTCTCTCTCTCTCTCTCTCTCTCTCTCTCTC